>NW_027191433.1:1972565-2082800 GCF_041956435.1 Mycothermus thermophilus | reverse complement strand
TTGTGACTGTGATGGATGGATGAGGTTGGGTTGTTGAGATTTTACCCTTAGCGGATGGTTGATGGCCACCAGGGGTTTTGAGGTAAATCGCCTTGATAAGGAGCTTCGGGATCACACCTAGTAAACCGGATCATCTCCCGGCAGATTGAGGAGGAATGCCTGGCAACGGACTGTGGCACCCATTCCGTGAACTGGAGGCGTCGACCGTCCCAGTGACGTGCTGTTGTGCTTCTTGCCAAATCTCCAACAACCATCGGTGCCAATATCGCTGGAAGGCGGGTATTAATATCATCCACATGCATGTCATGCGGGTAAGAAAACAAGAAAGAAAGAAAGAAGGAAGGAAGGAAAAAAGGGAAGAAGAAATGAAAGACTGGATGGATGAGAGTCTGTTCCTACAATGCCAGTCTTCCTCCCCGACAAATCGCCTTGCGATAGCATTCATTGAGAGCAGTGCTTCTCACCCGCAACCATTTCTGTTTTGGGATCAACGGCTACACCTGCCACGAGAATGGAGCAGTCTAACCTTCTGGTTGGCGTATTTCAGGATGGTTCGGAGATGGGAAAACGTTCCCGGACCGGCTTCCTTCCGCCGAGGGTGCCATGTCCCACGTGTTGCAGGCAATGAAGCAGGAGACGGCAAAACGAGAGGCATTGAAGCGTCAAATCGAAGAAGAACAGGACGATCTAGAGCTTTAAAGCCACACAGACTACATAGAGAAAGCTCAATATGCTCAAAACTTCGATAATATCGATGCAATACTCGCCTTCCTGCAAGGCTCGACGGACGGGCCCATCAAACATCCTGCAACACCAACAAGCTTTTGAGACCCAGATACGCAGCCTCCCAGAGGCCAACAACACCGTCGCCAAGAACCACATAGACGCCAAACTCAAAGACTTTGAACAGCGTCTCGACAGAAAGGTCTCTGCTCTGGTGCAAAACTTGGCGGCGAGGTTGGGTAACGTCCGGCAGGAGCAGCTCTCTGCGCTGCTGCGGAACGTAGAGAAATACGTGGAGAAATTGCTGGAAGAGAAGATCTCTGGCCTGCAGGTGCCGCCGGATTCAGGGACGTGGGGGTTAATGCGGCCAAAGCTGGCTGGCCTGGAAAGCAGCATGGCGACAAAGGTCGGGGAGCTTTTGCAGGAGAAGCTGTCGGCTGCGCAGAGCAGCATGGAGACGAAGGCCGAGGAGCTTCTGCAGGGCAAACTGACAGCCCTGTAAGCCACCATAGAGAAGACGATTGTGACAGAGCATGGAGAGCATGGCACCCAGGTCTCGGCCATGAAGCAAACCCTCGACATCTGTCTCTCCGAGTGGCAGCGAGACCTGAATGCTGCGGTGTCCAAGCTGCCACAAATCCTGGACGACAAGCTCTCCCCCTGGCGCAAGCAGTCCAGTCTGCTGCTACCAACATCCAACAAAGTATGGACACAAGCATTGCCCCAGTCAAGGACGATATCGCCTCGAAGGCTTCCGCCCTCCAAACATTTGGAAGCAGGTGTAACGGCACAGGACAACGCCCTCGACGGCGTAGCAACACGCCTCGGCACAAATATAATTACCCGCCCCAGAGGACAGCACCACCAACTAAGGCACCTAGAACAAGCAACCGACACCCTCATAGTCCAACGCACCATGGCGTCGCAGACGATTGACGGTGCCATAGAAGCAGTCCTCTCGCTGGCTCTGAAGCCGCTAGACAGCTTGGAGCGGCGAATAGACCAACTGAAGACACGTTGAGTCTTTGACCAAGTCGTGCGACCGGGAAATCGGTGCCGCAGCGGCCGATATTCACAGAGGGATTTGGGAGGCCAAGGAGTCACTGTTTCGGGGGTGGCTAGCATTCAGGGCACCGCAGACCAGACCAGACAGGCCGTTGAGCCGCTCAAGACGCATGTCGATGGCAGCACGAGACTTGTTCAGATCTTCCCTTCAATGGTCAGCCCAGATGGTCATCCATCCGGGTTTTCTTGGTTCTGTTGAGATCCTCCAATACGTTATCAGAGTTATCCGCCTTGATCCACTCACCGATATGCCTGGCTCGACTATTCTAATATTATACAACCCGGAAGCCGGGAGCAATAAATTATCACAACACAAGAAAAGGACAGAGAGTTGCGAAATCAGAATGATAGCAACTCTGATGGAATTGTTCTTCTAGGTGATCTAGACTATCTCCTTAGTGCGAATCCAAATCATGTTGTCATCTAAGAAGCCTGTTGCACCCTGAGCAATCCATATGCGTGAAGGCGAAGTCCACGGACGACAAAGGTCTGATATGACTCTAGGACAAACAAGAACCATGTCCTGGGTAAGCCATGACTCTCATTTGCGGACGCCGACACAGACATAGTATCCCACCCACAGGGTAGTGCAGCCGTTCTATCGGAACAGTTAGCAAACGTGTTCACAGGATGGAGCTTCAAAGATGCAGGTGTGGGAACAGGAGGCAGAGGAAAGAAACGTACACCAACGCCCGAGTTCCAGGAATAGAACTGCTGCAAGGTGAAACTATTATTGTGCGCAGCGCGGATCTTGTCACAAGTATCTCCTGATTTGACCTTGTAATACTTGTTGCCTAGAGATCGATCCAGTTAGCTGTGTCCCCGGTGCATGTGCATAAGTAGGATGGCAGAGGCCCTCGGAGTGGGTGACATACAGGTTGAGATAATTCCAGGCTGTGTCGGACTTGGCGCACTGCTTGTCGTCGTCGTGGTCCGGGTGGAAGTGGAAGTCTTCCGGGTGGATGTCGAGGTCGTGCGAGCGGTGGAAGTCGTGATGGGCTTCGTAGGCGTGCTGGGGATTCCGACGCAGACATAAACGCCGACTTGGAGGTTGGTGCAGCTAGTGCCAACAGCAGGATTCCACTTGTAGCTATCATGTTGGATTAGTATATGAGTAATGTACTACAAAAGGATTAGACACTTACAAGTCGTTGAGCGTGAAGGTCTTGTACTTGTCAACAATCTTCTGGCATGTGTCTCCCTGGACAACCTTGTAGAAATCCCTGCCTTTTCGAGGAGTTAGCAGTAAGTTTATTTGAAGCGGGAGATTGGATAATTTGAGAATCTATCCATTGACGTACAATTCGAAACAAGCCCGGTCTGGGTAGGGGACGGAAGGGTACTGGTAGGCCTCGTCGTCGGGGTACCGCGCACGCCTACACAAACATAGACGCCCGGTTGGAGTCCGGAGCAATCAGATCCCACGGCCGGGTTCCAAGAGTAGCTGCGAGCTTGTCAGGACGTGGGGGAGCTCAACACGTAAAAGGGGACTCACAAGTTTGAGAGGGTGAAGGTTCCATATTTATCAACAATCTTTTGGCATGTGTCACCGGAGACAACCTGGTAGAACGTCGTGCCTGAATACACCGTTAAAAGAGGTCTTTGTTGGAGAGAGATGCTAAGTAAGAGTAACGAATTCTTCAGCTGACTTACAATCACGAGTAATGCCAGACTGGGTTGGAACTGAAGTGGTCGTGATCGTAGATGAGGTACTAGTGGTAGGCCGAGTGGTGGGTGTTCCTGGGATCCCCACGCACACATAATAGTCCAGCATCAAATAGGAGCACTCTGATTACACCAGTCGATTGTGTTAGCGATCCTCGTCCAGTCTTTACCGAATCCATCAAGAGGAACTACTTGCCTGTTCCCACAGCGGGATTCCAAGTGTAGCTGCAAAGCCAGTCAGAACACCCTTCAAGACCCTCCCAGTCGTAAGCGATCTTATGAGTTCACTTACAAGTCCCTCAGGCTGAAGGTTCCGTATTTGTCGACAATCTTTTGGCAAGTATCGCCGGAGACGACCTTGTGGAACTTTGTGCCTGCATGTCCAGTTAGCTGGTGGGGTAAGAAAACCAAGCCTCGACGGACTGTGAACGTACATGTCGAGATGAGGCCGTCTTGAGTTGGCGATGGTCCGGCGCTCGTGCTCGTCGTGGATGTCGTTCTTGCCGTGGTGGTGGTCGTCGAAGTGGATGAAGAGGACGAGGTGGTGGTCGTGATCGGTCCAATCCATTCGATGCAGTACTCCAGTCCAGGCACGACGCCGGCGGAGCATCCTGCGCCGACAGAGGGGTTCCAGGCGATGAACTCTGCCTCGGTAATTCCCCAAAACTCAGCGATGGAGGCACAAGTATCGCCTGCCTCCGCTGGGACCGAGAAACCACATGCCCTCCTCGTGATGGAGCGGGAAGCGCCTGTCGAGGCAAGGAGAAGCACTCCAACAAGGTTGGTGACGATCATAGTGATTGGCGAGGTCCAGCTGTTAGAGAGGCCTGAAAACGATTGATGAGTCAAGTGCCTCCCACGATGGATGATGTGAGAGACATCTCGACGGAACACAACATCGCGGCGTCATATATACATCTCCAGATTACAATGTCTTGAGCTGTTTCTCCAACACTCCCCGTAATACTCCGTAGGCAACGCGCGTTGGCGCACCAAGACGGAGTTTTCGTCGATTCGACGTCGGTGTCGTCGGCGTCTTGGTGGCTTGGTCTCCAACGTGATGGTTCATGTGGTGTGGTTGATCGATCAATAGTTCTACTCTGTGCATGTGAATTGCCCCAACGGAGCGCCGCAGAAATACTACCGTAGCTTTCGCTTGCTTCCGCGTTACCATAGTTTTTGCTCCTTATTAACGCCAGGGAACGGAGTTTACAGGCAGACAACATTCGATGCGTCAGATATGTGTTTAACGGGTAGATTCATAATCGCATTGAACGAACATCATGGGCGGGTTGCATCATAGGTCTGGGCGTCCCAGGTTTCCGCTTGGAAATGATATTGAAGAGGTCATCCGTTTGTCGGCAGAGGCAGAAAACATGTCTTGCAAGAAGGGAGGTGCAGGATTCTTCTCGAAGCCATCCAATCTTCCTCGTCTCCCGCGAACTTCCTCTCTAGACCATCCTCCTCCACCAGTCTGCGAGTGTGGTCATAGCCAGAATGATGCTATTCAGGACCCAGACCTCAGTCGTGGCGGCGTCGATGGTGGCGGCCTGGGCCTACCAGGTTGCTGCCATCCAACTTTGGACCGCACCCGCAGCGATACCTACAAGTGTGCCAGCACGCTGTCGGGCTGCTCTGGTGCAGAACATTACATGCGCCAACTACCTCGTCACTGCGGGCCTAGTGTCTAGCGGAGCCGCTCTGGAGGACGATGAGGCTGCGGAATACTGCACCAACACCTGTTACGACTCCCTCACCACATTCCAAAGACAGGTCACGGCTGGCTGCGGCACCGAGATGTATGTGTTGCACATGAACAGCACCTACATGCAATCGCCAGCCGAACTGGCGAACAGCCTAGTTTGGGCATACGACGTGAGCTGCATTAAGGACTCGTGAGTGTCTTCTGAGGATGATGGGGTTATGATCCATGACTGACTGACGATTACACCAGAGCTGGATTCTGCCTCCGGAGCCTTTATGCTGGTCTCAAAGAGCTGTGCTCTGACTGCACCCTCAAATATGCCGCTGCGATGCTCAACTCGGAGTACGGCAGGCAGCAGATCAGTCCCGAAGCATTCTCTGAGCTCCTGTCATCGTGCAGCGCCAACCCGACCAGCTACACGTACACATACACCTCAACTTCTGTCACGACCACCAGTACGAGTTCAGCAGATGAGCCATTACCGACATGCCTTGGAGAGACCTACACAGTCAAAGCCGAAGACACATGCCTGTCAATCTCCAGAGATAAGGGGGTTGGCACAGACCTGATGATCAACCGAAACTACCTGGACTACAACTGCACGACCTTGTCACCTGGAATGTCTCTCTGCCTGCAAGACAAGTGCACAATCAAGACGTTGGATGAGAATTCGACGTGCTCCGAACTCATTCGCGACCAGCCGTTTGGTCTAGTTCAACTACTTTCCTGGAACCCGTGGGTAACACCTCGTTTCCGAAACCTCCCCATAAAACATTACTAACCGCACAATAGATCCATTCACAGGAACTGCGATAATCTGGACTCCATGATCGGACGAAGCATCTGTCTTTCGTTGGTTGCCCTCCACTCGGCCGTTTGACTGACCAGGCTAACGTCAGTGTCATTTAGGCCTCCTGGCGGCGGTACCTACGACGTCAATGTAACTGATACATACTATGAATATTACCCAACACTGTTCGTATCTATCTTGCTACGACTACATCTGATCGTCATGACAAGAGACTAATCCATCTGAGAACAGGACAAGCTCACTGATCTCTAATTGGGTCACCGCAGTTGACGACGTGGGGACCATCAGCTTCACCACATCTTGGTACACTCCCACGCTCAACCTGAGCGCAACACCGACCCCTTGGCTGACGATCACATACAATGAGACACTGGCGTCGGAACTGGCGCAACAAACACAATACTGTTGGCTCAACGACGACGACTTTGCCAACGGATTCAACGAAGAGGACTATCCCGAAGGTTGCCAGTCTCTCCTCAGCGTATACTGCTTCCCAACCCCCGGTGCTCCTGTGCCAACCTCTCCCGCGCGCATTCCGGCCATGTGTACACCTGACAGGTCAGAATATATAATAATTGATGATGATGAGCCACCTGCCTCGACGACGAGTGCGCCTGCGACGACTCCGACGCCATATCAGCCCAATATGATCCATGGCTGCAAGCGGTTCTACAAGGTTGTCAGCGGAGATACTTGCCAGAAGATTTTAGATACGTTTGGCCTTTCCCTGCAACAGGTGAGCAGATCTCTATGACTCTGCGTCCCACGATGACATGCTGATAGTTCTCAGTTTGTTCAATGGAATCCAGATGTGGGCGAGGATTGTCGCACAATGTTCCTCGACTACTATGTCTGTGTGGAGGCTTGAGTGTCTGCGATTCAGAGGAAGGGCTTCCATGGTTAAGGAGATTCCGCCAAATTACAAACACACAAGATTGCAAAATCATCTGTTCAATTACAAATATCTTAAAGTGGCAGGTAATTAGATACCGTGAGGATTCAAGACACTCGTTCAATTCAGTTCCAATCCATAAAGCAGGCGTCCCAGTCTCCCCAAGGCGCGATAGTCGTCCGCCAGCTCAGCGCCATCCTCGTATCCTTCCCTTGTCAATGGATTGTGCTTGAGCATCCAGTAGCATGTCTCTCTAAATTTCCACGCCCACCGGTGGTCCCATGTTTCCCACGCGTAGTCTATCTCAACAGAAGAATGCCGGACGATATTCCCCTTGTAATCCAGATACAGGAGTTTCAAGCGGTCCATTTCGAAGGCGCGAGCATCCGCAACGAGGACATTCTCCACAGCATACACCTGCAACCTCTCGCCGTGTTTGCCGTACTCTGCCTCCAAGGCGGCCACTTCCTCAGCGCGCTCATATTGTCCACTTGCTGTCCGCCTTTCAATATCCTCACGGAGCTGCTCGCGCAACCTATTCATCCTTTCCTGTGGAACACCTCGGAAGTAGCCATTCTGTGGGCCGAGGAGCTCAGGAATAACATCGAACACCCTCCGCCATTCATCCCCGAAGGTGAACATTTGCGGATCATCCAGAAACCTTCACTTAGCCGTATCCTCTGTGAAGTTAGGATCACAGTCTGCATCTATGGCGCGCCATTCTGCGAACTTCTCATCGGTACCCTTGCCATAGTGCGTCCGCAGCCAGACGGATTCACCCAGGGGACGGTCTCCCCATATCCGAAAAGCCACCCATCGCCAGTGTAACGGGCGCCATAGTCGAAGAATAATACACACTTCGTCTTCAGTGGGAACCAGCTGCATTTCTCTGAGTTGACTGGGCATGCGCAAGCCTCTCGCGAAGTCCCATTCCTTTGGGACGTTGTCAAGAGCGAGGAATGCGCGGACCAAGGCTAGGCGTTGTTCGTCGGCAGGTTGGGATGAAGGCCAATCCCAATTCCTCTGTACGTAGTATTACATACGTCGGGTTGTTAGCGCAACGCGCATTGCGGTCGTCTTCCCGACTCAAGTGTGTTCTGTCAACGCACAATCAGGTACTGCTCAACAGGCAATGCTCCCCATGGAGGCGTGATCTCGGCCTCGTCAGCCAAGCTCAAGTTGTCCTGAACGGATTGGGTGAGTTCTTCGGCCATGTCAGATCGTAGGTGGGGGGTTGACTGGTATCGCGGTCCATGTCAACTAGGTCCAATGTTTGCGGGGTACAATTCCCGTCCGTGTGGTCTCTGATACCTGGTCGCTGTTGGTACCGGTTATGTGCATACTCATCGGACAACGATCTCGCTCAGGGGAAACGCAACCATATGCTAGTACCGGGCGCCAACCTGCAGACGAATGCACAGATGCGGGTGTGTAACGCTGACCGGCATCTACCCGCCCCCAAAGTCCGTCGGGAAGAACCTTATCAAAATCTTGGGATGTACTATGTAAGACCTAGTTCTAGACGAATGTAACATGCGCTCAGGGGCGGCCGACAGGTTTACAACCCTATGAGTATACAACGCCATCACTCCACGTTACACTAGGCAGGGGCAATATATGCTCTTTTTTTAGCCCTCCGCCTCGTAGAACATACCACCAACCAGGGCAAGAGGTCTCAACACTCACCGTCAAGATGTCGATCATGCTCGATATCACATCGCTAGTCTCGGGACAATGCTCGGCGGTATGCCGCCATGAGGCAACCGTCGGAATCACCACCGGAATCACCACCGGAACCAGGGACGGAGATTTCTTGGGACCACTCCGGCGCCGGGCCAGTACGCATGATGCTCAACTGACCGTCTGAGACCCAAGAACAAGCCGAGAAAATCGGGTGTTTTAGTCCATGTGGTCTTGAGTTGAAGAACTTGCTAGATGTCAGAGAAATCCCTTCTGAGTCTGTACTCGGTGGGTTGTGCTCCTTCTCTTCCATGCGAACAGCCTCACCGTCCTTCGAACGTCCCTGATCATACTCTCTGCGACCTTGAGGAGAACCTGCCTCACGATGACTGATCCTGGGAGGTGGCTCAGGCCTCCCTCTCGAATGCTCTACCTCATTGTCTTTCTGCTGTCACTTACTACCGCCCTTGCTCAGCAATCTTTTCCTGGAGGAGGCGGACTCTGTTCCGATGCCATTCCATGCAAGATTGGATGCTGCAGCAAGAATAACCAATGTGGCTTCACTCCGGAGCACTGCGGCGAGGGCTGTAAACACGACTGTGATTCCAAGGCTGAATGCGGCCAGTACGCCGAACGCGGGAACAAGGACTGCCCGCTCAACGTCTGCTGCAGGTACGAGATTTCCCTGAGGATCTTGTGAGCAAGTCGGAAGCATGGTGACGCTAATTAAGAGGATAGCAAATGGGGTTTCTGTGGCATCACGGAGGACTTCTGCGGCGATGGCTGTCAGCGGAATTCCGATGGAAAGGGTTGCGGTGCGGCTCCGTGAGTATCCCTCACTCATCCGTGGATGCATGCTCTCCTCTCTGACACGACGTCTAAATAGGCGGCCAGCTGAGTGCCTAGTCGAAACCAACGCACTGAAATACAAGCGCCGCGTTGCCTACTACATGCTCCCTGACTATATGGAGCGTGTGAGGGGTTGCCATATGTTTATGCCCGAAGACCTCCTTGTGACTGGGCTCACAGACATCAATGTTGCCTTCATCAACTTCGGAGAGGATTTCAAGCTTGTGGATGCCGGCGGCGATATCGTACACCGATTGGCAAAACTGCGCCTAGACCATCCTGGTCTTCATGTCAGCATTGCGATCGGAGGCTGGACCTTTAACGAGGGCGAAACCGCGGACTACTGGTCAAAGAGTGAGTAATAAATCCTGAAAGACGTTTTGTCTTTGAAGTGTGACTGACCGACAACCAGTGGCAAGCACCTTTACCAATCGCCATACCTTCATTACCTCTGTTGTTCAATACCTCATCAAGTATGGGCTGAACGGAGTGGATCTGGGTATGTAATCCTATTCAACACTCCCCTGGGGGCTCTTTGTGTCCAGGAGTTGCTGACTTCTTTGGCGAGGGAACAGACTGGGAATATCCAGTGGCAGTCGACCGTGCTGGCCACCCTGATGATTTCCAGAACTTCGTTCTTCTCGTGGCCGAGATGCGCCGTGCGTTCGATAGGGAGGACCCGGGGTGGACCATTACCCTTACCTTGCCAACGAGCTACTGGTATCTGCGCGGCTTCGATCTGCAGGGACTGCAAAAGCATGTGTCCTGGTTCAACCTCATGTCCTATGACCTCCATGGCATGTGGGATTATGGCAACAAATGGACCGGCCCATATCTCCGAGGTCATACCGACCTTGACGAGATCGACCTCGGCCTTGATCTGCTCTGGCGGAACAACATCAAGCCCGAGAATGTCGTCCTTGGGTTTGGGTTTTACGGCCGCTCTTTCACCATGGCTGATCCCAACTGCCATCAACCCAATGGCATATGCCAGTTCACCACCGGCGGCAACCCTGGCATTTGTTCCAAGACTCGAGGCGTCCTCACATATCAGGAAGTTTGGGGTCGCAACGACAGCTCGGACGCACAGACCTACTACGACCCCAAAACCACAGTCAAGTACACCGTCTTTGATGGAAATCAATGGATCTCGTATGACGACGCACAATCCTTTCACGACAAAAAGGTCTTCCTCTCCAAACGCTGTCTCAGCGGCCTGATGGTTTGGGCCCTCAATCAGGACAACGGTCACTTTGACGCCTATCATGCCTTGATGGGCGATGTGTCACATCTGGAGTTCGATGGAGCTGAGAACAGCGAGGAAGAAAAAGAACGTCTGGCGAAGGAGTTGGCCGCTTACACAGGCCAGAACTGCTTTGTCACCACTCGCTGCACCGATGGATCTTCAAGGGAACAAGGCATCGACCAAGTGTGCCCTGGAGGAACGCAGTCAGTTGCCACAGCCCACGCACCGTTCCAGCTACGATATAGCATGGGAGGCGGCGAGAAATGCAAGAAGGGCTGGTTCAAGCACATCTGTTGTCCCAAGGATGCGGCGCCCAAGAACTGCGAGTGGGTCGGAGTTCCGGAGCGGAACGTGTTGGGGTGTTCGGGGGTTTGTGGTCGCACGCAGTTCAAATTGGCCACCGACACAGCCCGAGATGCCAAGGGAGAGGCCATGTGCTATACGGGAACCCGTGCTCTCTGCTGCGACTCGACCGCAATCCTACACGACTGCTACTGGACCTCCTGTCAGGACTTGCGAAGTGGGATGCCGACCTGTTCTAAGAGCTACAAGTTCCTGCATTACCGCCTGAACACGCCTGATGGAACGGGTTACTGCTCCAGGACCTTTGGTAGTTCCGACCACGAGAGATATGGGAGCGGCTTGTGCTGTCCGGACACCTCAGCGTTCTCCAACTGTCGCTGGTCCAACGATCCAGGCCGAAAGAGTCCTGCGCCTGCAGTGCCCGTGTCCGTGGACTCTGCGTGCCAACCACGCCCGTGCAAGAGCAACGAGATCAAGGTCGCGGACGCACTGGATCCGCCCAGGTCATCCTTCTTGGCATCAGGACAGTCCTGCGCAGGAGTCAAGTACCCTCCCGGAGTCGAACTCTCTCACCATCTGTGCTGCGACCCTCCCACTCGATTCAACAAAAACGCTCCCGTTGCACCAGAAAAGCTGTTCCCAACGCACTACGGTCACCACGATGAGTACGACCTGCAGTGGCATTACAACGATGATTACCGCCACAATTTTAGGGACGATTTCGACGACCCGACTGAAGACGGCAAGGACGCCTTCGGCTTCATCACGCTTCATGGGCCTGAGGGTTCGCTTGACAACTCCTTCTCGACGACGTACACGTTTGTCAGCGAAAAGCGCGAGGTTCCTAAAACCAAGCGGTCTCTCATAACCCTCGACCAAAGCGTGCTGGACAGCGTGTTTGACAACGCGACTCAGGTCTTACATGTCTACTGCAACTACCCTGCTGGGTCGCCAGAGTGCGACAAAATTTGGATCGACGGTGCCGAGGACACTATCATCCGGCTTCCGAATCACGTCGGTGAAGGCCCCTTTGCGCGCGTTGTCTCGATGAAACCAGTCAGCTCCGGCATGAAACTGCCGCGACACCATGTCGAACACCGTTCCGCTGACGGATTGCATGAGAACCCCGTCTACGAGGTCGTCATTGATTACAACTTCGCTGCTATCGCGCCCAAGCGGGAGGACGAACCCATCTTCATGCGCGTCGACTACTCTAACATGCTCACCTACTGGGAAGAGGTTGTGGAGGCCGAGCCAGACCGGGCCAAGCGGGGAGAGGGAAATGTCCTGAAGAGACACACCACTGATGAGTGGCACAGCCGCGTCCAACGGGCGGCTCAAAAGCACAAAGCTCTCCGCAAGCGCTCTGGAGCGGTCAACATCTCGGTGCCCATGGACCCCGTAATGGATGAGGTGGGCACCGAAAATAGCTCAAGAAACCAGAAGCGATGGTTCGGCAGCTTTGGCAAATGGCTCGAGAAGGTGACCACAGTTGAGAAGGCGGAATTGGGCCATCTTCCTCTGGGGTGGGCAGATTCAATCAACCTCTTCCGAGCTCAATATGGCTGCCCTGGGCAAACCTTTTCGGCCAATTTGCGCATGGATCTGGAGGCCCAGCTCAGCATGGACGTCACCTACGCCTACTACTTCGTGGGTAGCTTTATTCCGCCGAGCAAACCCGATGTGTACGCCTATCTCAGCATTTCGCCGAAAGGCTACGTGGGTCTTCGCATGGAGGGCAACGCGGTCATGCAGATGACCTCGGGCAAAAAGAAGCTCGTCGACACGCTGGCGTATCCAGGCCTGGCCATCAAGGGTATCGCTGCCGTGGGCCCGACTATGGATGTTTTTGGTGAAATCCGAGGCAAGATCACGCTCCACGGCGAGGCGAGGGCCGGCGCGAATCTTTGGTTCGGCTATGCACAGGTGTACTGGCCGCAGAACGACGAGGCCAGCCAGCGGTACGAGAAGCTGCTGGGCCTCGACAGGAGCCTTCATGCTCCTGACCCCGAGTTCATCACTCCCACATTTGAGGCTGGCGTCAGGCTGGATGCGCAGCTGGATGTTATTGTGCAGCCCCAAGCCAATATCGGCATCAAAATAGGGGGTGGTAGCCTTCTCAAGACCACCATCATGGATGCCCAGCTGAGCGGCTACCTTACGGGCGATCTCTCCTTCCAGGCGTCCAGCGACGTCAATACTGGCACAAACTCCTTCCGCTACTCGTATGGCGTGTACTTCTTCTACAACATCGGCTACACGGCTACCGCCAAGATCCTGGGTCTCATTGACTGGGCTCTCGGTCCTCGCAAGGCCTGGCCCCAGGACCAAAGGATAAATGTTTACGGACCTATCAACGGTTCGATACCGCTGACGAAGCGTTCTCTCGATGCTGGGTTGGAGTATGCGGTCAACCGCAGCATGTTGTTGCCCAGGGCAGGTGATAACGGAAATGGAAATCAAGGAGCTCTGAGTAAGTGATCATCGACCGCAAATCCCAGGTAGAACAGCTGTCCAATGCTTTGTTCTAATCACACCTTCTCCCAGCTCCAAATCAACCCGTGTTCAGTCAGAACATACAATGTCCTCCGGGAGGATCTGCGCCTGTCAGGCTCCCCGAACTTCGATGTATGTTTCTCTTCTGCATTCTCATTTCACAGCTTCGGTACTAAGGTTGTTACAATGGTATCAACAGTCAATTGCGACCGTTTTGGGACAACAGTAATCAGATCCCTCGTTACCGGAAATCTTCACCCTATAGTTGGGATGTGCGATGGGTGGAAGCGAATGCGCAATAGACCGACAACATTAACCTACTCTGGCGCAAAGCACCTCGTAGAGGAGCGACGGAAAGTCCAATGCAAATCTGGGTTCTGCAAGGGCGCCTCTGAGCAGTTCGAGAAGGCCACCGGTCTCGGCATCAAATCGCCAATGTCCTGTGACGAAGCGCCATGGGCCTCAACTGAAGAGGGAGGCGACTTTCTTGATAAAGCAGATCGAACCGCGACTTGCGTTCCCAGCTACATGAACTCGGGCTTTGGTGGGAATTGCCAGAGTGAGTTGGACGAAAACACCTGCCTGGCTTTTATCCTTCCATGAACATGCTAACCGTTTTATACCCTTGCTCCTCTGTCCACGCAGAGCTTGTCTCAAATCTTGTGAGCAACTGGGGCAAGTTAGATCCGACAATCCCTAACGACAAAAAAAAGGACAACTGGGTAGAATGGAAGACACCTCGGCGTATGTACCCTGCCCTCGTTCCACAGACATCCAATTTCCTGGTATCTCGTGAAAGGCTCCTGGCGCATTGACCTTTTTTTGTGCCCTGAGGAAACCCTTCAATAAACAATCCTAATCCCGGAAGCTGACGTCTTCCAGCGTGGACTTCACAAACTCGATTAGGCGACAACGAAAACCGCCCCGTCACTTACCCCAACCGCATGCCTCCGCCAGAGGGTATGGTGGGCAGGACAGACGAATACGTTTCCTGGATGTTCCGGCGCAATTACACCTGGTCTATCATTGACAACAGTGCACAGTCGAGTCAGTGGTGGGGGGTAACTGGCCGCGAATTTAACAACAAGAAATACAAGCCACGCCCGGGCCATGATGCCATCCTTTGCGCCCTCAACACATTTGGTCAAGACGATTTGTTCCGGATGCCGAAGTATAACGGCTACTGCCTTCAAGCCGGCACGCATGTTTCATATCATTGGCCGGCCATCCCGCAAATTGGAAGGTGTCTGATCACGTTTGCGCCGCCGACAACAACGACGACAACAAAGAGGTCGGATGGGTCTGAGTATTATGACGGTTGGGAAGTTTTGAGTAAGTGGCTCTGTCCCGAGTCCTTGAACACATCCAGGCTTGACTTTTCTGTGCCATGAGGATGGGGTGTTGCAGGTTACATCCGACAACTGCGGACTTGGCTGGACGAGAGCCGTGGCTGACAAATGAAAACTCTAGATATTACATACGTGGACTGAGACGGATGCTTGGTCTCGATTGGATCTACACATCATATTTTGGCTCCAAATGAGGCAATCAGCAAGATTTTTGGAGAGGGAGGAGGGGGGGGGGGGGGGGGGCGGGGAAAAGAGGAAGGGGGGTTTTGGATGTTTTCAGGCTGTTCTCTATTCCTGTGTGGGTTTAAATGTTGGACCGTGAATTAACATAGTTCTTTGCTGTGGTAGGATGTGATATCGATCTTTCCTCTCGGTGCAATGTCTGGATAATTACGAGATAGTTCCCCTATTTTACATATGTTCCGTGTCCGGATGTCCAACACGGTTTTCTCGGGAATGCTGCATTGCTGCATGTTTATCAATATTAGGCTTCATGTAGCTACCGACAATCTACTAATCTGTAAGATCTTGACGTGTTGGAGGAATGAAAAGGGCCATTGCCTGGACGAGTCACTCCCTGTTATGAATATGGGAATTGCCTCTCCTATAAGCTTGTTGCATGAACTCGGGTAAGACCTGTTGTCTAGAAAACCTGGAATTCACTATCCTCCCTAGTTGCCACCGAGCTTAGCGTTGATTCATTTCCCCATGTGCAAGCGGACTACTCCTGAGTTCCCCTGTTCCTTGCCCCCGACGACATTGCCCCAAACCGACGTACTGCCGGTGTTCTCCTTTTCGAGGGAGCCGTACTAAAGGGTCGCCAGCCAGACGTACCTCCAGCTCACGTGCCATGAATATGTCCAAGTTGAGCTCTTTGGGATTGAGATTGCCGAAGATGGGCTTGAGCACCTTGATCTGACGCTCATAAACATCCTTATTCCGAGCCAGGCTACGAACGGAGTGAGACTCAGTGGCTGGATGTACAAAAGGCATCAACTAATACAGGGTTAATCACATGCGAGGCAACACTCATTATTCTCATAATGGAAGTTTACCATGGTCGAAACTGTCCGTTGAAAGGGGAAACTGGAGTGCCCAAGCCGGGGCAGCCGTGATGTACGAGTAATACCGCCCACCCCTCGATAGACACAGATCGCGCAGGCGCTGCCAAAAGGATTGGTCTGGAGGCATTGGTAGAACTGTTGGCTCAGACCAGCACAACTGGTTCGGTGAGCCCAGGGAGCGTTTTCGGGGGTTAAATTGGTCCAGTCGCAATGGACGTGCGCGGCGATGGCTATCGATATGGCCTCGATATAAGGTCTCTGTCGCCCTGGCCATGGGTATATATAAGAGACATCCTCTTTGTAGGTACTCAACCACCTCGGCTGCCACAACCACATCACACCTGACACAGCGCAGTGCAGGAATCTTTGCCGTTACAAACTGGATACGAATTTGTGGGGCATAACAGAAATTAAAGCATTGGACTTACATGAAAGGGTGGGATGGCAGACGCAGTCACAGCCTGGGATACAGTGGTTAGGGTTATATATGGGATTAGGGTGCAAAACGCCTGTGGCTGGGGTACAAAAAGGATGTCTCATATATAAACCCCTCTCATCTGAGCGCAAACACAGGTACCTCATCTGAAGTAGCCCTCTCATACGAGGTGCTTGATCCACTTGGTATTACTAGCAGGGATAAGGTGCAAGAATGAATCTCTTCATCACCCTTGGATGAAAACGAAGGCGGGACAACGCTCCCATCAAGTCCACGGGGAGGTATATACATGACGTTGTTCGTTTGACGATGCTTTCTAGGTTGCAGGCAAGCGTTCGGTGGAAAGTAGTGGGACAATTATGCACACCGCATCCTGGGAAAATGTCTTTGCCGACCGGTCATCATCACGTCTCACTCACACATAGTTGCATAATGTTTGCCCCATTGACGAAATCTTCATTTCCACGCTATCAGACTTGATAACCCCCCTTCCGTCTCCTCAGTGGCAAGCCTGACGATAACAAACCTGCGCCCTCAACCGTCCTAGAGACACCCTTGCTACCACCATCATTTCCTTCACGCCATGTTTAGTCTGCGCCACACCTGTGAGCCAACTCGCCGACGGCCATCACGACAGCAGTCTCCCGCTCGTTCGGCGTCGGGCAACCCAAGATGTGTTCGGGTAACGGCATCAAGCAGGCGTTTTAGTCCTTGTCACAGGCACAGTGGGGGCAGCTGCCCTTGTCGGTACTGAGAGCCTGAATCACGGTGGCTAAGGTCCATGCCAGCATAGTACGATGGTATGATACATGAATATGGACGATCAACTCACCATCCCGTTGGTTTTGATGCTCCATCGAGAAAGCCTCCGCAAACTCGGGCTCAAGGATGATCAAACGCTCGAGTTTGCCCAAGTAGTTGTGTTAATGAATGAAAACAACCCCAACTTGTGGTGCTGAAATGGAATTCGCACGTCGCAATCATCCAGGAGCTCCTTCAGCTCATCGGAAACGCCGAACTTCACCACCGCATTCATGCAGTAAGCGGTGAAATGCTCGACGCCAGGGAAGTGGGACGGAAAGAAGTACGTCTTGCCGGTGAACGGAACGACTGGGAGCATCTTGCCGTTGACGTTCCAGGGCTTCTCATTCTTGGCCTCAACCTCGTCCTTAACCTTGGGAGCATCCTTGGCCTCGATCATGGCTTCAACTTTGGCCTCAAACTCGGGAGCGTCCTTGGCCTCAGCCTTGCGAATGTCGGACATTTTGATGATCTAAACGCGTTGTTAAGTCGAAAAGAGATCGGGAAACTTTCGCTTAAAGCTAACTATGCTTTCGAGTTAATAACACTGGTTCAACAGTGGACTTTGGAAAGAAAGGAACGTGCGAGTGAAGTTGTTGAAGACCCTCCTCAATACCAGCGACGGTTTTCCAACCGATCAAGGTGCCCGTAGAAACGAAGAGAATCAGCGGTTGGTGAAAGGGGGAACAGGGGCGTCGAAGCCATCCAGTAGGAACAATAATATGAGAGTTTCAGGACAGGGTGTTAAAAAGGGTACTCACCGGTCGATCACTGTCAAAGTTGCTTGTAGATGAAAGTGAATTGCTCGGGAGTAAGATCGAGGACGTGAGTTATAGGAAGAAATAAGATTCCTCAGCTAAGATCCCCTGAACTTAAGTATTGGAAGGGAAAGGTTGAACAAACTTTGACCTCATTCACTTTACTGAGGGTAAAAAGGAAAGAAAGAGAGATAGAGAAAACAAACCTAAACATTTCCAACCCAACCGACGATACAACCCGATAAGGACATTGAATAACCTCAGCGACATCATCGATCCCTTTTCCCAGGTAAAGATATCTCAATGTCGGGTGCCATGCCAGCCATTGACTCTGAAAATATGCCTATTCAAGGTGTTACATCCATTCATCAAACCAGTGCGGTGCGCATGCCCATCATTGAGCCAGAGCTCTATCACATAAGAATTCATTTCAACTTCAACCAATGCACTCAGTACCCAACGACATGTCACACAGATGCTTGTACACCAAGGCACAGCCTCAGATGTATGTCCACAAGTTCTCACAGGATACGGGGACAAACGTCCCCTTTATTAGATATCATTTAATTTTTTTCATGCATGATGATATCCAAAAAATGTACAAAACCCTACCCCGTCCGGAACTCCAACGAAATTCCCATCTCTCTCATTCTATTCATAAAACATCCCTTTCCTTTCCTTTACGCCGCCGGCTGAGCCTGAGCCAGCACGGCCGCCGCGGCAGATCCAAGAGCCGAAATCATCAGCAGGTTGGGCTGGCCGGGGGTGTTTTGCGGGAAGCGAGAGTTGAAGCCAATGACATCACGAGCCTTGAGGAAGGTGGAGGTGGTGATGCCGAGGCGGGCGGTCGACACGTGCCAGAAGACACCCTCGCTGCAGGGAGGGGTGGTGAGCGAGCCCGAGTAGGTCTGGAGCTGGGCGCCCTTGATGGCGTCGACGACCTCGGACATGACGAGCGGCTGGGTCTTGGTCTTGGTGCCGGGGGTGGCGATGTCGCCGACCGAGGCGAAGACGGTCTCGAGCAGGGTGCTGGCTGCGCTAGGGGCGACAGCAGCCTGGCGGCCCATGATGCGCGACCGACGGGTGGCGCTGGCGGGTTGGTCGACGACGTTGATGTAGACGCCGATGACGGCAATCTCCTGCTGGGCGGACTGGAAGACCATGTGCATCTCCATGGCCTGGCTGGTTCCGTTGTCGAGGTGCTCGCTGGGCAGGTGGAAGTGGAACTGCTGCAGCTCAAACTCCTTGCCCTGAGACCGGAGGGTGCCGGCGTTCTCGGCGACGACCTCAACGGTGGTGCCCAGGTTCTCGAACTCGGCACCCTCGGGGAAGTCGTTGATGCTCAGCTCGATCGAGGACCCATCGACCAGCTCGAAGACGCCATCGACCATGTCGATGGGGGACTGGCGGGTGCCCGTGGCACAGGCGGCGTTGGCCGGCATGTCAAGTGCTGCCCAGTTAAGGGGACCCTGGTTGCTCGTTAGTGGGGATGCTCGTGGGTCTGGAGGTTGGTGGAGGGGATACGTACGATGGCGCCGGTGTAGCCAAAATTCCCAACCGGAACCTCACCCTCGGCGCGTGGCCGGAGGAAGGTCCCGTGTGCGCACGAGGCAAGGGCACGCGTCGCGGACGCGGCGAGGAGAAGGGAGCGGAGTGTGAGACCCATCTTGACGGAATAGAACGAGAACAGAGAGGAGACGGCTAGGGGAGTAGGGTATCAAAGAAAAATAATATACGGGACCTGCCGGGGCAAACTAACAAAGAGATAACCGAAAGGAAAGCGATGGTCCCAGACCGTCGGACAAAAGGGCCAAGAGAAAGGAAAGATGGAAGAATCGTATGACTGGTGGTTTAGATTACCCAACAGCCGGCGGGAGAGGGATGATCTTTGTAGGCGGCCATGGTGAAGATCGACGGCGAAGACGAACCCCTCGATACCACCCCGTGTTTGGAAGCCCCTGTCGGCGCTTGGAGGCGGCGAAGTGAGAGAATGACACCCTATCTCGGGGCCCAACCCCTCGAACCAGGGTTCATCCACGGCGAGGTGGCTAGCTCATGTCGCCTCCAGCCCGGTAACCGAAAAATATGCCATTCTCGGCCTAGTAGATAAGACCAGCTGTTGCACTGTACTATTTGACAAATATCGTTTCGACTCAACTTTACCATGTCTGTTCTCATGTTCTCGATTTCACTAGCGATCGGGGCAGGATGGAGTTCTGTGCAAGGTGCGACACGGGGCCGCCGCAGGTGTGTCTTGGCCGGGGCTTGGCAGCCCGGTTGGAGACCGGTAATCCCCGGGTTAGCGCTGCGCGCCAAGCGATGCGGCTCAAACACCCCCAAAGAACCAAGCACACACATCAGCAGGAAATCGGGATGTGTGCCTCAATCCACATCGAGACGCAAAACAAATGACTCTGAGCTGGTGTGTCGTTGCCCTTATCTTTGCTTATCCTCGGTTGTTCGAGAGATGAGACCGTCCACTGGTGCAATGGAAGACCCGATCCGCAGCTGGGTGGATTCATCCCACAGACGCCCACCTCAAACGCCCGAGGTCTGACTGATGAAGCAGTCTGCCTCCACCGACTTGGGGTTCTGGCCAACATTGCCTGCCAGATCCCACGGTAGCTGCCAGTTTGGATGTTGGCAGGCGGCCCATGCCTCAGGTCTGACCCTGGTCGAGGTAAAAAACAAGCTTTTCTTGTGATGTGTTTGGCCGCGCGCTGTCGAGGGGCTGTGAAACAAAATCGCTGCCGTTGCTGAACGGAAGGTGGGAGTGGCATCTGAAACAAGAACAATTCAACAAGCGTGTACGTACACTAGTCTCAGCCCCATGTGCTCCACTTGGACCGTTTCACCCCACGACCAGGGTGCAGGGCATGGCAAGAACAGCCGAGGGCCTGGGGGAACGTTGCGCTCCCCTTGTCCCCGGCCGTTGACCCGACCGGGCCAATCAGAAGCCAAGAGCACGGGTCTCCGGAGACACCAAGACTCAAGGATCCCAGCGCCCAAAGAGCAGGGCAGACAGCCTCGGCTTTCATCTGAACTGTAAGGTATTGTTTACATTCAGCAGTTACGCACAAGAAACCCAAAACTCTATCTCAACTTTATCTCAAGTTTTGCGGCCGGGAAAGTCCTCTCCGGAATGTCAAATCACGCCTCAACGCCCTCTCTTCAACGCCACTGATTCGACTGATCATGGCCGCTAACTGGGTGCTTGATGGGCATCGTCAGCATTCAAAGACTTGCCATTCTCAGCAAAAGGAGCTCTATGGCGTCCAGACATAATCCATTGACGGGTCGAAATCGCTATCTCAGGGAGCCATAAGAATTCCATGATCTAAAATTATCTCCCAACCTTTTTGCCGATCTCCTTCCTTACACATCGCGATCGACAGTATGGCAGCGGGATTTTTCAATGCCCAGCGCGGGGGCTGAATCAGGTAGCAACACGCCCGGCGGCCCCTCGCCTTGTTGGTCGAGACAGGGCTGTGTTTCGCTCGCGAGAAACATTTCTCTCTGTGCTGTTGACGTTTAGCCTCACCGAGCCTTATCTCTTGGGGGATTGTCGCATCGCCAGTTTCAGTTGTTCTTGGCTCTCCGATCCGACTGCGCCGGGGCCGGGGCCGGCCCCGCTCTCCAAACGCCGATCCGTCGGGGCTTAGCCACGTGCCAAGACTTCCGGAGCGGGGCCACTCGGACCAAGCCACGGGCTGAGCTTCGACCCAGGACGGCTTGAAAGGCGTCTCTTTGAACATTCATTCATGCCTTACCAGGATCGCACATTGACTGCAGAACTGTTTCATGCAAGAATTGCCTACAATCAACAAAGACGTCAATTCCGGACGTTGCACCGTGTTGTGATGAGCGTGCCTCCTTTGCAACCCTGATCACTTTGACGCTCCGCGTAAGTGACTGCAACAAGCTTGGTGGCATAGAAACTGGGAAGAAGACGAGAGGCAAAATGGGGTGGAATGAGGTAGGGTGATTTCTGGGATTCTTGATGGGCTGGCAAGACGAGATTGATCCTGGAAAGTGTCTCATGTCAAGTCGGTCGAATCTACGAAGTCGGGGCAAGAACGCGGGCTTTAACCGCTTCATCATGTACCGTCTGTTAAGAGCGGTAGTAGAGAGGATCGATTTTACATACTTACCAAAAATCTGGCCTGCACTAACAGCGGGTCCTCATGAGATCTCCCTCGCCTCGTTCTTTCCCGTATGTTGATGGTGAGTCTCATGGACTATGAAGCAACTGCTCTACCATATCCATATGCCTGCCTCGGAAGACGCCCAATCCCGCGGCGCACTTGCATGCGGTTGGCACAGAGCCTCCGTGCATCCCGCATCACTCACGAGACTCCGGCCGTCCACATAACAGGTGTTCAGCTTCCATCCCCCCTCGGACTTGCCCCATCTTCAGGGCGAGCCGTTTCTTTTGGGGACCGCCACGGTCAATTATCAGCCTTGAGTGCGGCAGGTTGGCTGAGAGAAAGGCTGAGCTGATTCCTCCCGGTGAGCAGAGTTACAGGGACTTTCGATACTACCACCAGCCGCCGAGACAAACTGAGCTGAGCAGAGATCTTGACCCTGCCACCGATGATCGCCATCTCACAACGTGGGGGATCATCCACTTGCTCTGTTCTGTGGTTTTGGGCTTCCTTGTTCAGCATACTGAGTCGAAGGCGCAACGCATCCGAGCGACATGACAGCATGAGGCTTATCTCTGTTACAACGCAACTGCCAGCCTCACGGCTTTCTCAGCTTCTCGCAATGACGAGGCATTCCACAGCACTCGCTCTCAATGACTAGGTTCGGTATTAGATCCGCGTCCACTGTCTTCAGTGAATGGTTGACCAATTGGCGGTGAAAAGGAGATGTGCTTCAGGCCATGGGCAACATCACAACTGTCAAACCATCTAATGAGACTCTAATGCAACTTCTGTCCTCTTCTGCTCAGCTTCAACAGCTCTGGTCTCACCACACACGTAACCGATCCACACGCAACTCTGGCTCTGAGGTAATGTATGCCAGAAACCATTTAAATCATACCGGATGTTAGGTTTCAGTGACCTTCATCGCATGCTGTGTTCGGACCAATGCAAGATGAGAGATGTCGATGGCCAACCGGCAGCAGTGATACCCGAGAGCCTTCCATCAGGGATCGGACTTCCATGGTCCTTGAGACCTGGTTGATTGGGGACCCTCTAATCCTCCGACCCAAATTATGGTCTTTTTGTTCACTTTAGATTCGGTCCCGGTCGTTCCAGAGACTTCATAGCCCTTGACAGAGCTGAAGTCAACCTCCCTGTCTGCCAAGCTAGATCTCACTCAGCACCCGGACCAACACCACCATGGCCCAGGCCATGCGAGATTGGCGATTGGACGGCAAGATACAAGGTATCGTATGGAAAACTTAAATTTAGTTCAAAATGAAGCTCTGAAAAAGTCCGTCGGCGATGTAGCTCACCGTGTCGTGGCTGGCCGATTACCGGCGCTTTGGGTCCCCGGCTGCTGCGTGCTGACGGTGCCAAGCAGGCAGAGGAATTCTGGTTGAGGACTTTGGACGACACATCGCCGGCGGCTGCATGCTGTTGTGGTTGCTTGCCGGAAATGGCCCGCCAAAACATCGGAGGGCCTGTCGGGTCTTCACACATAGGTGTAGCGTGCTTCTTCCGATAACGCAGCAGCTGCTTAGTGCTGACGGGCCAGGGACTTTCAGCACCGCCGTCACCTCGCAGCTCAGACCAGTCACGTTTCTTTCAGCCACTTGAAAGCCAACCACGGGTCGGACAGAGGCATGGCTGTGGCGGGTTGTTTATCTTGCTGCCTCACACGGGACTGCATACTCAGCCCGCAGACATGGCATCATCATATTTTGGCTTTCAGCAGGGGGTCGTTGGGAGGCCAGGATGAAGAGAGGAGGAGAGTTGGGCTATGAGTTAAGCACTGCGGCGCATGTCATGTCGTTCTTAAGCCCTGAAACCTCCCTGAGGTCGAGTCTCTTCATCCCCTATTACTGACGATCACCAAGCTAGTCGACCGTCGACACAGGCAATCTACTCCCCAGACCCGGCATTGAGATGGACTTCTCGACACAAGGCGGGTACGGACACGATCCTCTACTCCATCACGCCCCGAAGCAAAGCCAGTCCTCTTCTGCCACCAGCATGGATCCGGACCACGTCGTGGAGCCGCGGCCAAACTACCGCACGGCTGAGGGCAAGTACAGCCGGTACTGGCTCAATGTCCTCTACGGCCCCTTCAAGTTCGTTGTCATCTTCGGCGTGGTCACTGGGATATTGTTTATCCCAATTGGCATCATTGGCAATGAGCCTGCCGTCAAGATCGAAAAGGAGGAGGATATTGAGGCTTTCTTTGCCCAGCAGAGGAGGTTTTTGATCTATTACATCTTTGGATGGTTGCTCATCTCATGGCTTGGATTGGCGTTATGTTATGCGATCGGAACCGTACTGCCGTACATCTTCCGATTCGTGGCTCGGTATGTGATATTATTACGGTCTCTATCATTGGACTCGCTAACTGGAGGATAGCTATGTTAACCCAGCTCATGCCCGTTACTGGCGCATTATGCGCACCCTTCGACGACCTATTTGCATTACAGGCCTCGTCACTGCCTCTTATATCGGCTTCGCTGGCGTATGTTCAAGCCTTCCTCCCCCTGAACTCCTGACTAACCCATCTAGCTCATCTACTTCAACCGCGAGGACCTGGCGATCGCCTTTGATGTCGATGAGGACGACATGGAATGGATAGATGTCATTGATGACGTGCTCCAGCAAGGCACGCTCTGGGCATATTTCTACTTCCTCGAGAAGATCGTGATGCTTTACATCACCGTCCACTTCCACTCTCGCTCTGACATGGGCCGCATCGAGAAGTCCAAGAACATGCACAATGCGCTGATCGCCCTCTACGATGCCTCGACTTATCTCTACCCAGTTGGAACTCCCGAATTCCACGACATCGACACCATCATTGGCAATGCCACGGGTGCTGAACACGGAGAATATCGCGTCCGTGCTACCCGCTACCTGGCTCGCCTGGGCATCGACACCTACGGCATGACATCCTTCTTCGGCAACTTCCTCGACGGCGACCCCAAATCTCACTGGCTGCGTCCGGCATCAAGTTACGCCGTTGTTGAGCGCGCCATTGCCAACCCGAAGTCCGCCCACGCGCTAGCCCGCCGCATCTGGATGTCCCTCGTCCCCGTGGGTCGCGACGCGCTGACTGCCCAAGACATCGCCGAGGTCCTGGGCCCCTTCCGCAAGGAGGAAGCCGAGAACTACTTCAAGATCCTCGACGAGGGCGAGCTCGGCGACATCCGCCTGTCCGAAATGGAATGGACCGTCGCCGAAGCCGGGCGCGTCCGCAACAACATCTACCGCTCTATGCACGCGGCCGACCACTGCATCAACACTTTCGACTGGGTAGTCCTCGCTTTCCTCGCCTGCGTCATGGCCTACTTCATCACCGTCTTCTGGGTGCCAACCCTCAAAGAGATCCAAGAAACCGTCAAGTTCCTCACCTTCGGCTTCGCCTTCGCCATCGGACACAGCGTCAACCACTTCCTGGCCGGCTGCATCTTCATCCTCTTCGACCACCCCTACGATATCGGCGACCGCATCGAGCTCTGGTCCGGCCAACAGAACCAATCCATCTCCCTCACCGTCGTCCGCACCTCGCTGCTCTACACCGTCTTCAAGCGCATCGACACCTGGACCGAGCTGCAGGCCGGCAACCAATGGCTGCAACAATGCCGCATCGAAAACGTCTCGCGCTCGGGAGCCAACCGCCAAGCCATCACCACCCACGTCGACGTCAACACCCCCTTCAAGGACTTACAAGCCCTCAAATCCGAGCTCGAAACCTTCCTCAAACACCCGGACAACAAGCGCGACTACCTGCCCAACCTGGGTCTCAACCTCGTCGGCGTCGGCCCGGAGCTCAACAAGCTCGAGCTGCGCTGGGTGCTCGCCCACCGCACAAACTTCTCCAACGAGCCCGTGCGCGCCGCCCGCGCCATGAAGTTTATGTGCGCGCTCGTCGCCGCGGTACGGAAGCTGGGCATCAACGCCCCGACGCTCGGCATGCCGGCGAATCCGCAGCATTACGTGATGTTTACCGCGCAGGAAGACGCGGCGAGGAAGGCGGCGGCGGAGAACATGCAGGGCGAGGATCAGGTGAGCGGCGAAGAGGCCGAGCGGAGGCGGAGGTTGGCAGCCCAGAGAGAGGCGGAGGAGTTGGCTGCGCGCGCGGCGCTGGGGAAGGTCCCTGCCGTGGGGCACCGCGGGCCGCCGCCGAGGGAGGATAATAATAGTCAACAGATGGCGTCGGGAGTGACGACGGGGTTCCAGGCTATTCCGCTTGGTCCTGTGGGACCTAGCAGTGCGGGATTGAGGTCTGTTCCTCGTTTCAAGGGGTGACTTATGCCTCTGTGGAGTGGGTGAAACCAGGTGTGGAAATGGAGTAATGGTCGGATAGGTAATCTTGTTATACTCCGGTGTTTGTGGACTTGGTATGGTGTCTAATGGGTTGCTTGGAGTTAGAGGTTGGCTTGGGATCTAAGAGTTATTTATTTGACTGAATATTGGCCTTTCCAAGAGCTGATAGAGGATGCTTAACACAGTTGATGCATAACCCATACTTCAACCACGACCAATACCGCGGGTATCATGCACATCTATTCTCACTCTAATATGTCTATGAAGGACACATATTCTAACCAAACTCAGACAGCGAAGAACACCAGCACCCAGTAAAGAGCAAGAGATGCAAATCACAACTTCCTAAACACCGTCCTGAATATCTCCCTACTCTTCATCAAGTTCAACACCCTCAACCGCTCATTGTCCAGATGCGCCGCGTCGCTCGCTTGCCCGCACGGCAGGTGGGCCGCCGGAGCGTTGAACTCCTTCTCCAGGAAACGGATCGGCGGAATAGAACCACCCTCACGGATGTATAGCGGCTTGCGGATCTTCGGCTTCCCCTCCCCGTCGACGGCAGTCTCCGCGGTGCCGTTTTCACCTCCATTCCCGTTCATGGCCTCCCCATCAGTGCTATCACTTGTCCCGGGTGCCCATGCCCGCATGACAGCCTCTTCAAGCGTCCGGAAGATGTAATTTCCCGGTACACCAAGCCAGGGCTCAGCCTTGTTGTCGATGCGCACGGTCAGAGTGTTATCGCTGCCAAAAGCGGCATACTCATCGCGCAAGAAGGTCTTGAGAGACTCGATGATCTTCTCCACTTCCTGGCCGGGTACGAGACGGATACTGAGGTTAGCCGTGGCGTGACTGCTGATGAGGCTGCCGTCAGGCCCTGAGACGTTGTAGCGGTGGATTGTCAGGTTGGGCTCGCGCCAGCGGGCCATAAGACTGCGCTTGAGGGCTTCGATCGGACCATTTGCCGGATTGCGGCGGATCAAAATGTTCGCGATGTCGTCGTAGCGCTGCTCTTCCTCGGGGGTGAGCGGGAGGATGCCATCGTAGAAACCGGGAATCTTGACATGATTCTTGGCGTCTTTCAGTTTGCCGAGGAGGAGCGTCAGATCCGTCAAGGGCTCTGAGAGCATGTTGCTGCCGTCGACACCCGAATGCAAATCTGGAAGTTTGGAGTCGATGCACACAGTGGCGTGGAGCACACCACGAAGACCGTACGTGAGGCAGGGAACCTCGTCATCGAGCCAGTAACTGTTGGCCAGGAGGACGTAATCGATGTGGCCGATGAGGTCTTTGTGGGCGCGAATGGTTTCCTGGAACCCGCGTGATCCCGACTCTTCCTCGCCCTCGATCAAGAAAACGATATCCGAGTCAAGAACCTTGGCTTGCAAGAGGTCGGACACGGCATACAGGGCCGCAATGATAGGCCCCTTGTTGTCGCTGACACCACGGCCGTAAAGGTAACCGTCGCGACCTTCGAGTTTGAATGGGTCCGTCTGCCAGTTGTCGCCTTTCATGTCGGCGGGAACCACATCATAGTGGCCATAGAATAAGACACGCTTGCGCTGCTGCACCGGCTCGAGCTTGCCATTAAATTTGGCGTACACGATGGGGTTGTGAAGACCGCTGCTGAGCATCTCGACCTGGGCGCCCAGGCGCTTGAAGAGAGAACCGAGGTACGTGGCACCCTTCCGGCAGTCCTCGGTGAACTCGGGTCGCGACGAGATGGTCTTGTAGGAAACAAATTCACGGAGTGACTTGATCATCATGTTCTCAGACCCAGCGACCTCCTGTTCGGCTTGTGTAGGCATCCCATTAACGCGCCACACGCGGACCGTGTTGTCGTTCGCTCCAGTGAAGAACAGCTGATCGTTGTTGTACGCAGTCGCGGCGGACGAGAGGATCTTAACCTCATGGGCCTTCCAGCGGCTCAGGCACTGGTACTTTTGGCTGACATTTTGGATCAAGCCGTGCTTGTCCCGGCCGTAATGAACCGTGCTATGTTTCTGCGACGATTAGGCAAGTGAGAGCAGAACGAAAACTTCATGGACGACTTACTGATGCGGATCCACCGGTGCCGCCACTCCAAAGCAGACCAAAGCTCATATTCAACGTGTTGACGTTGCCGTCATGTGCCTTGATGACGCGGAGCTTCTGCTTGGTGTCGAGGTCCCACAGTTCGATGATGCCTCGCAGTTTGCCGGCGTACAAGAATGAGCCGTCGATAGCCATGGACATGACAGACTCGCCGTCGTCCTCTCCCAGGGTCATCATCTCCTCAATATCCCCTAGAACGCCGTCATCATGATCCGGACCCTCGTCACAAAGTCTCCACAGCTTAATTGTGCCATCTCCTCCGCCCGACACCAACACTTCTTCGTCCGGATCGCCAAGCACAGTTGGCCCCTTCGCAATATGCATGCAAAACACCCAGCCGAAGTGGGCGTATTGCCTGACAGCTCCCGGGTCGATCTCGAGCACGGACTCGGCCTTGGGAATGAGGAGGTGGTGCTCTTCAACGCGGCGCGGAGTCGAGGTACCCCCAACGGCGGCAGAGTCAAAGAAGCGGTGATGACGCCTGTCTGGGTGATTGGGCGAGTCGTGTGGAACCCGACGGGTGGGATCCTTCAGACTGATCCATTGTATGTCCTGGGTTTGGGTCCCGAGGTAGAGGGTCTCCTTCTGAAGGGAATAGGCGACGCTGAAGACGTCTCCGACATCGTAGGTGCTATAGATCTCGTACAAACGGGTGAAAGTACGCGGGCACCAGACGCCGAGGATGGGCTCGCATGCACTCGAGAAGAGGTAACGGCCGTCGTCGGACAGAAGCAGGCAGAGGACGCTGCGCTTGTGGGCTTGGATGGTCTTGACGTGTTGGTAGGTACCGAGAGACCAGATGACGATCTCACCCTTGCTGGTGCCGGCGAAGATGTAGCGATCGGAGACGGCGATGGCTAGAACCGAACCATCATGGCGGAGCTCTTGAAGCTGGTCAGGAGCGGTGTCAGGGCACTCATCGTCGAACTCGCGAGGCGGAAGCCCCGTCATCTTGGAAGGCGGTTCGACTGCGGCCGGAATCAGTCAGCGCAAAGTTTGGATTTGAGAACGAATGTGCGAATTGGCAATTGGCGATTTTGATGGCAAGTTTGTAGTGCGACCTGGATTTCGAATGGTAAACGGGGAAAAACAGGGAGGAATCAGATGTCACGGCGTGCCGTCATCCAAGTCACGGATTTCCCAATGGAGGAATCAGATGACAACCTGGAATTGGCTTGTCCGCACGCTGATCCGGCAAGGGGTCCGCGCCAACACTGGAATGCCGGATCGGAGCTGGAGAACCTGCTGTGCCCCGCGTTGAAGAAGCCCCAGGAGGCGAAAGCAGATGCCCCTCAGTGGAGGCTTCAGTGGCTTGGTGGAACTTTTCAGGGCCGAGCCGCTCAACCGGGACCTGCCAAGTGAAAGAGCCTGGAAGCTCAGGGCCAGCGTTTGCTGAGGCAAACACTCCACCAGACACGGCATTCTTCCGCCAACTCCATTCCACCCCACGGGGCACGCTGTCTCCCATCGACCAATTCAATTGCTGGCGTTCGTCACGGGTAACATTTGACGTAAAGATCTCGGCAGCGAGACAGGGGGATGCGATGCAGTTCCGGGTTCCGCCTGGTCGGAACGGCACGTCGCGCGTGTGGCGTGGGGGTTGTTCCGAGGAAATGGGGGAGGGGGATTACATGTGATGGGAAAAACATAAAAAGGGACACACTCACCCCGAGAACCGTTGGTTCGTGGCGGCTGTTTTTGAGCCTGAGCTGCCGCCCTAGCGCGGGCCTCCGAGATCTTCTTGCATCCTTGACAACGACCGTTGTCCCCGCTCACGGAACTGTTGTTGCTGCTGTCTTCGGTGTCGTCGTCATCTTGGTCGCGATTCCACGGATCGAAGTAAGGGCGGAGGACGGGAATGTCCACGGCCATGTTTTCTTTCGTACCTTGCACCAAGCTGCGGCGGACGGGGAGACATCAGACAAAGTTCGGTGGAACAGAAGGTCGAGGATTGGGATCAGTGCCGTCTTGTAGCTTCGACGCGCTAGGAGGGCCGGAATCTTCCATCGCGGACGAGATATCGCCGGAGACGGGCCATGACGTGAGTTCAGGGGTTCGCTGCGCCATTGGGGAAACCTTCTCAATACCCAGATCGAACGGGTCGGAAAAAGAACGACCGAGGCATTTCACACCGCTCCCACGGTTACCGGCAGACGAAAGACGGAATTGAGAGTTGGACGGAATATGAGACAGCATAGTAGCGAAGGAAGGTTGACCCTCTTGTGTGTAAGAGGGCTGCGGCTGCTGGTGAAATCGCTCAATCCCTCATTGGCAGCGGCGCCCTCCGGACCGGCGACAGCACAGGCGCCACGAAGCACCTCATCCCATGCTGGACAGACAAAGCCCCTGTTCGCCTGCTGGTCATGGGATGGAGACGTGGGACAAACCTCCGAGTAACTGATCCTTCCGGGGATTATTTTGCGGGGATGCGTGAGATCTACGGCTACGGAGTATGGACTGCTAATACACACCGCATTGTTGGGTGGAGGATGACCCAAGGGAGTCCGTTTGGCCCTTGTTGTCGGGACACCTCTCGAAGTGACAGAGAGCTGCGCCGTCTGGCAGCAAGAGGAGACGAGCAGCACAACCTGGAACCAGGGCGGGCAATGACAACTCTGGCCCATGGACACTTCCGTTGTATCCACCGGACTTGCGAACAGCTCCACACCCGCGATAGGGAAGTGAGGAAGGAAATGATCCGGGCCAGAGATAAATTTGGCTGAGGTGGAAATCATGGTGATATTCATCTCCAGCTTCAAGTTGGCAATATTTATCCAAAATTATTTCCCTCGTAGAAACAATCTTCCGTGGCCAGGACATAGAGAGACCCGAGTGGCATGCGAGGTGATGTTGACGATGTCTTCTCGAACCTTGCATGGAAGCTGGCAACGAAGTGTTCACATTCAGGTCCCCTCCGAGGATCGGTCCACATTTCCGCCCCACATTCCCGAACGGCCTTGTGGATCCGCACCTGGCAGGCTGAGGCGGATGGCCCGTGCACTCCAATCCCTGTCCTTTGCCGTCGAACAATTTTCTTTGGGAGGCGGACTTTTTGCCGATGCCATCACCATCCTATCGACAAGACCATCCCCTCCCCGATTCCCCGGCCTCCGACCACCGACTCCGATCCCCACGATACCGACTTGCCCGGGCCGTTGCGTTTCCAACTCCGGTAATTCAGTAACGGTTCTACTCTCGACGTCCTCCCCGAGTACCTCGCCGGCCGGTTCCTCTTCTCCTCGCCTCGACCCCTCTAACGGATCCCAACATCCCACCACATAACCACCAAAATGGATCACACCCGCGATCCCTGCCCTTGGGTCATTCTTAATGACTTTGGCGGTGCCTTCTGCATGGGCGTATGTCCCACTCCGATTCCTATCCAACTCTCGACCGCGACCTCCGGCGTCCTGCGCCAAAACTCGGTTCTCTTGCCTCTTCCATGCATCCGCTAACAACTGCCCTCACAGGCCGTCGGTGGTACCATCTGGCACGGCGTCAAGGGTTTCCGGAACAGCCCATATGGCGAGAGGCGACTGGGCGCCATCACCGCGATCAAGATGCGTGCTCCTGTGCTGGGCGGCAATTTCGGTGTCTGGGGTGGTCTCTTCAGCACGTTCGACTGCGCCGTCAAGGGCATCAGGAAAAAGGAGGATCCATACAACGCGATTGTGCGTCTCACTCTTCGCCCTTTCCCAACCGTCAGGACTTGAACTGACATATTCCAGATTGCTGGCTTCTTCACCGGCGGCGCGTTAGCCATCCGCGGCGGTTACAAGGCGGCAAGGAACGGCGCCATTAGCTGCGCCATCCTACTAGCCGTCATTGAGGGTGTCGGTATCGGGTTCCAGAAGATGTTCGCGGGGGCGACGAAGCTCGAGGCCCCGCAACCACCTCCGTCAGGCGAAAAGATGCTTGCATAAACGACGACGACATTTGGATGATGATGGTGCCCGAAGATGGGCTTGCGGCACACTCCTCTCTTCTCTCTACTTAGTTATCTGCTCCGAGGCCCAGGCCCGGACGTGTATTTCTTCTGTACGCATTTATGACGGGAGCATATTCGGGGCGGCGTTCTCTGTACATAGAACCGGTTCGGTCACGGGGTGTCATTCGGGGGAGAGGGTCTCCCAGCGGGGCACACAGGATCTGCGATATAATCCAAGATCTTTGCACTCATCTGAGCCTGCGCCGTCATAAAACGTGTCTACGGTTAAGTGATTCGACTCGTCTACCTTCTATCCCAAACAGACCGGCTTCTTGTTCTACTCATCCCGAAACACCCTGGCGACCGCGACCCCTTTCTCATCCACCCACGCCCGAAACATACCGCCACAATTATACTCCTGCAACAACTCGGACCTGGCATCCATGAAGTTCCCTTCGTCGTCTCGCGTCACGACCACTTCGATACCCACCATCCCGCCCTCTCCTTCGCCCGTCTTGCCCCACCGATCGCCTGCGCTCCGCTGCAGCTCTCCACCAGGACCAGTCACCTTAGCCACGGCTACGGCACCCGAATCCCCCGCGAATCGGGCGATTGCGCCGACGGTTCGCGCCGCACCGGTCCGCAGGAAGGAGTCGCCGTTGCCGGTGCCGCTGACGGCGATGGCGCGGGTGGTGGTCAGGGGTTGATGGCCGGTTTGTTGAGGGAAGGGGAGATAGGAATGCGGAATGGGGAGGCAGTCTGCTAAGAGACCCTTTAGGGCGTCGGAGAGGATGACAGCAGGAGTTGTTGGTCTGGGCGTTGTTAAGTGGGGACGGTGCTGCTCAACCCATTCCTCCGCCCAGAACCCGGCTCCGACCGTGGGCGTGTCGCCGATCCGGCCTGTCACCTTGTTGGTCAACCCACCGGTGCTGGTCGCGACGCAAATCACGCCCGTGCTGTCCAGCGCAACTGCCCCGACGGTGCCTTGGGGGAGGTACTCGTCCGGGTGCCAGCTTGCAGTCCCTTGGATGTGACTTGACTTTTCAAGATCGCTGGATGAGCAAAGTGCTTGCCGCTCCCGTTCCAAACCCCGCAGATGATCCCGCCATCGCCGCTCGGTGTAGAAATAGCTCGGATCGACCAGCTCCAGCCCGTAGTCTTCGGCCAACTGCTCCGCCGCCCGGCCGTGGAGGTGTGTGTGTCCCTGCGCCGAGGGGACGTTGAGCCGATCTCCTTCCTCCCTCTCATGAACCACACCCTCCTTGCCCATTGACTTCCCCCGAGGGGGCGCGAGGTCGTCCGCCCCCCTTTCTAAAATCTCCTTGGCCAGTAAAATTGGGTTCTTGACCCTCCTCAACCCGGACACGCCCACCGCACGCTTCGGCCAGGGCGTGCGGCCGTCGGCGCGAGACACCATGACGGACGCCTCGAGCTCGATGATGCCGTCGCGCGTGAAGACGGCGCCGCGGCCGGCGTTGAATAGAGGGTCATCTTCGAGGAGGCGGATTGCGTAGCTGGCGACTTGGAGGGCGTTGGGGAGATGAGACATGGGTGAGGAGGAGGACTGCATGGGAGAGGGAGGGGTGTAGGGGGAAGAGGGGGTATGGGATTGGGACTGGGAGGAAAGAGGAGTGGTCATGTAGGTGTGGGATTTGGTGATCTGTCGCATGTCAGTTTCTCTGCGGTTTGGTAGCGGCGAGTGCTCAACTCTGGCTCACAATGTCTAGGAGTGAGGCTCGAAACTCGGCCCGCCGCTCGGGAGTGAGCGTCGCGCGGCTGATGTTGCCGGCGCCGCCATGGATGATGATGCGCGGTTGGATTTTGGCGGGAGATGCCTGTGGAAGTATGGAGTCCATTTTCTGGTTTTTGGTTACAAGTATTTGAGGCCGATACGGTGTAGAGTATCCCGTTTGGATTTATGGTTTGTGATGGAGTAAAGGAGTGTGGACTTGGCACATGTGTCAGAGAAGCCGGCGATAAGCGGCTCCGAGTCTTGGCTTTTATTCTTCTCGCGCTGCTACCTCAACCACTCTCGAGCTGAACAAGTCCACCTGGGACGATAGCCACGCAAGATGTCCCGAAATCCGCCATCATACCCATAATATGCATGGACGCAATCTAGAAAAGCAAACTACAAAAAAAGGTTCCATTAAAAGGGTATCCCATTCCATCATCCCAAATCATCCATCCGTTGGCCATGACATCGTAGCAGAAAACAGTGTCTCAACAAACTGATAGATGCGCTTCCCGGCGCAATGCGTATGCGTTATGCCAAACTCGACAAACTAGCCACGTCTAACATCCCGCTAGAGCAACTGCTCGAGAACTCGCGACTACAGACCGTGTGATCACGACTGCGGTTGCACTAGCTCCGACCCTAGCCTCGAGACTCGAGAGTCCAGATCAAAGTATCCGGAATCAGCTCCCTGAGACGGGTTTAGTGCTGAGGCGGCGGGCTAGGGGAGTAGAAGCCTTGTTGAGGAGGCTGATAAGGCATCTGCTGCTGGACCGGAGCTGGAGAGGGAGTGGGCACCGGAACATAGACGGTCTGAGGCTGCTGCTGCTGCTGAGGCTGGGGCTGGGCATAAACGGGGTACGTCTGAGGGACGGGAGCCGGAACGGGGCCGGGGCCGGGGGCCGAGCGGACCATCGACAGAGGCACGCAGTGCAGGCCGGCCTGGCGGTGATGGTGGAGGCGGATAGAGTGCACGGCAAGCGTAGCGCAAAACAGGAGGCTACGAGAGATGGGTCAGTATACAGATGCCGACGATGAGGACGGAGGACAGCGTCACTTACAACTCGACAAGGCCAAAGACGGCGGCTGCCACCATGCCGGCCGTCGCGTTCTTCTCCTTGCCATTCTGCATCTTGCCCAGGGCGTTGTGCTTCAGCGTGTCGGAGAGCTCGTCGAAGGTCAAGGCGAAGCTGGCCAGCCAGAGAATAACAAAGAGGATCTCGAAAAAGAGGATGCCCCAATAGTTGTAAATGACTGGCAAGACAAACTCCCAGACGCCGTTATAGATGCTCCACAGGAACGTCAGGATGGACTGGTAAAGCACGTTAGCGCTTTTGAATACACTATGCCTGTCTTCAAGGAGACTTACCGTGGCGAGCAGAAGGTTGGCGGAATCAGTTGTCAGAACCTTGACCTTGCCGACGGTGGCCCTAGCGACAAGGTCGGACCGCTTCCTATATCCGTAATCCCCCAGGAGGTCACTAAGATCTATGCCGCCGGTATAGGAGGTCACAGCGGCTTTATTATCGTTGAGCATCGAAAGACCTGTCGCCATGCCAAACACATTAACATCGAGACACTCAGGCAAACAGAAGCAAGAAGCACATACCATTTGCCGCCAGACCCAAAATTACCACCGCCAGCACACCCTGGACGATCCTGATGATGATCCAGTTGCTGGGGTAGACGGGAATGTGCTCCCGGCCAGGAACCCGAAGGTTGCCCCGACTGTCCTGGGCGACACCCATTGCGGTGATGCTATGATAGAAAGGATAACGTAGGAGAGATGGTTGGCAATTGCAGGTCCGTGATCACCGCTTCGGGCAACAATCACCAGGTGAGAGTAGAAACGTGAGAAGGTCGATGGAGAGAAGGTGAGGATACCCAAACAGCCGGGAGCGTTCTCATCGACCTTTTATTTCATCGGGCACACTCTCAGCCTTACGACCTGGAGTGAACATCACTTGCATCGCCACACGCCCAGACCCCCCTCAGCCGTCGGACACCGTCTATTCTCTAGGGTAAAACTGGGTTCCGCACCGTGGCAATGCCGGCTCATCCCAAGACTAGATTAGAACTATCTTTGGGCCCTGATCCCCGGGATGGTCTGAGTGGATGCCGGGATACTTCGAGACCTCAACCTCCGGCAGGGCGTTTGACTGCAACTTCACGCGATTTCCTGCAGGGGGAAAAGATCCAACCGCGCGCGTGGATGGGGAGGGCTAGATCAGTCACCGCATTTCTCTTCCACACCTGGGACGAGCAGGCCTTGTTGCTGTACGAGTAAGGGGTTCTGAGCATCAATGCCTCTCTCAGCCTTGCTCGCATTCCCAACAGTCTCAATCTCATTCCCGTCGAAAATGTGCGGAAATTAGCATGACTCTTCTACGCGCTGTGCTTGGTTCTGACACGCCCATGATACCGCCATGATACGCTCGAGGCGCGCATATGGCTTGAAATGCGGCTGTGGCGTGGGGAGGAGTTGGCAAGGTGACACCACATATTCCACGAGTATTGGTGCGTGTAGCTCTCGGATTGGGTGGTATCGGCCGGGATGTGATGAAAATTGGCTTTTGGGGCTGAAGTGCGCTAGCTGGGGTCGACAGATCGGGAGAACACACGAGCCTGACGTCCGACATCCAAGCACCCATCCATCACGAAAGGCTCTGGAGAAGTCAAGAAACGGAGTAGCAATCCTTTATTATTCCGGTGGCATCTCCCGACAAAGAAGAAACGTCATCAAGTGTCCCTCCAGAGCGGATATAATATATCGACGTGCGTATACTCCCAGGAAAGAGGGGCCTAGATATGTCGGCATGTAACAGGACCCCGTCTTTCAGCCTTGGACAACTTGGCATGCGGGGAACCGACCGTGGTTCCTATTTTGAGGTCACACGGGACCCCACTCTCTCCGCGCGAAAAGTGCGGCTGGGATGCAAACATCCCAAGCCGGCACCAAAAATCCTGGCTGTGGGAGAGACGCCAAGGACTAGCGCTCCGTAGCTCTTACACCACCCACACCGTCTGCTTGGCTGCCAGGCCTTGTGTGGACGCAACACGAGCCACGGTCAGAGCCTGATCCGCGGGTCGGAAATTGCGTCCTCTCCAGCTTCGGACTTTGGCACGGTCAGGCTCCGTCGAGCTCAAACCTGGGAAAAGTCAGCATGGAAAGAGGTGAAGGCAAAGGCTGGATGCGCGCGTATGAGGGGAAGAAGGGCAGAGTCCGAGTTCAAGAAGGCTGTAGGCCTTTTATACTCGGAAGAAGGGTTCGACATGCGGCCGTGTGGACGACCAACCTGGTGATTCACTGCCGAGAGGTTGGGGCTTGTTCGTCTCGACCCTTGCAGCCAGAGGACGGGAAACGATTGCTACTCATGTACCAGGCTGCGCCACAACGGATCCACCTTTCTGGGGCTTGATCCCGAACACGCTAGCCACAAGTGGATCCCTCGCCCCAAGTTTCGCAGGGAAATCAACCAAAGTTCACATCAAGCAGAGGAACTATGTCACGTGCACAGGTGAGAAGTCCAGAAAACGTGAGTTCAAAGCCAGATTTGTATACGGGCGCTAACTATATACTTTGAAGATAAAGCCACCTCCTATACATGACTGATCCGCCGCGCATGGGCATGATCAAGTTTCCTTCCATCTTTTCCCACACAGCAACCAAGCGCTTACAGGCACTGCGAGTACCACTGGTTCTGCTGGCGGCAGGTAGAGCCGGCCTCGCAGCAGGTCGGGCCTTGCCAGCCCTGGCCACCGCACTGGCCCCAGCGAGGCGAGCAGTTCTGCTGCGGAGGAGGAGGGGTGTAGGCGGGCTGGGTCGGGGTGTTGATGACCGAGGTGACGATGGTGGTCGGGGTGCCGGGGTTGGTCGGGGTGCCGCCGGTGCCGGTGCCGGGCAGGCCAGCGATCGAGTTCCAGAAGTCCCAGGTCTCCGGGGGAGCGAACTTCTGGCCGCCGTTGCCGGTGGGGTCGGGGACGTGGCCACCGCCGTTGGCGATCCAGATGACGGGGGCGCGAGTGCAGTCGTAGACGGTCTTCATGTGCGCCTGCTGGCCGGCCGACGGCTCGGGAGCGTTCTTGTTGGCGCAGCCGTTGGTGCGGATCCAGTGGTCGCGGAGCTGACGGCCCATGGCGATGGGCAGGACGTTGTCGGCAGCACCGTGCATGCCGAGGTAGGGGACGGGGGTGTTGCCGCCCGAGCAGCCGGAGAGCAGGGCACCGGCAATGACGGCCACGGAGCGGAAGACGTCTGCGACAATGTTAGACTAATGTTTCAATAGGACAGAGTGAGCCGGGGGGGAAGAACATACCAGGACGAGAGCAAGCCACAGAGTGGCTCATGGCACCGCCGTAGCTCCAGCCGGTGGCGAAGAACTGGGTCTCGTCGGCGCAGAGGTCGTTCTTGACCATGTTGACGAGAGCGTCAGTGAAGGCGATATCCTCACCGCCCTGGTTGGCCCAACCGCGGTTGAGACCGTTCGGGGCGACGAAGATGGTGCTGTCCGAGCCGCCCTGGCGCTGGCGGAGCTCATAGAAGCCGCCGTTGGCAACGTCGTTCATGGAGCCATCGAGCCAGTGGTAGCCGAAGACGACACGGTGAGGCTTGTTGCGGTCGTAGTTGTTGGGCAGCTGCAGGATGTACTGGCGCTGACGGCCGTTGACGGTGATGGTCTTCTGGCCCGAGCTCGGGGGAGCCTTGCCGCAGCCGGCGGTAGCGGCCGAGACGGCTTGGGCAGCAGCCAGAACGGCCAGGCCGATAGTCTGGAGGGAAGGCATGATGACGTCTGTCTCGTCCGTTCGCTGGTCAAGGAAACTTGAGCGACTCGTGGTGGAGCGACGAAGACTTCAAACTCCGGAGAACTTGCACCTGGATTTCTCCTCCACCTTTATACTACGAGACCTCCTCCGCATCCCGGGTCACATGTCGCTGACGTCGTCCCCGGAGCATGAGCCGCTCATGGCATCCTTAAGCGTGGACTGTTCCATCTGCCAGAATCGGCCTTGGAGTTTGCTCCCGAAATTTCCCAATGGGGTCATGTTGTTTCAAACGCCGAGATGCTTTGAGGAAGGTCTCCAGACCAAGCCTTAGGCGAACCCGGTCAACGCAAGGCTGATGATTCCGAATGCTACGATCTCCAAGCCGCATGAGCCAAGCGTTGCAAAGCGCCCCAATCGGGTTTTTCACAGGTGTTCCAGAAGCATTCAACGGCCAAAAGCCAAGCAGGATAAATTGGTTAGCGCCGTCTGTACCTAATGGCAGATCTTTGTGGGGACGTAACGGTCATGGCACTTCGCTTGGTCCGGCAACTTCCATCGGCTACCCGGAATTGATGGCTAAGTACCTCTATTACAAGTTGTCAAGGGGTTGCGCGTAGGGATTAATTTACTTGGTAGAATCACTACCGTTGTCAGGAATCCTGTACCGGGATGACTAGGAGTAGGTTACCAATAGCGGTTACCCCATGCTGTGATGCTGGCGAATATCTTGCGGCACATGCTATGCTCAATTATAATCTGTCGCTATTAAGACACGGCACTTGTTTGTTGAGCATCCAGCGCCTGATCACCAACTGACCACGATCGTGAAGCCACAGCTGGCCTCCAGCTTGCGTTCGTCTGTGAAAGGAATGTCAAGAATACACTTGGTGTCTAGGTGCATTTCCTGAACTACTGCATCGGACTGCGTCAGAGACATTATGTGGTATTCGATTCCTCCATAACTACCTACTTATCCTCTTCTTGTACACGTCCTCCTTGGTGCATGTTCGTCTTGTTTCCTGCCTGAATCCTTGGACTCCTCTTCTCCACACTCATCTCCAAATTGATACTCCTGATTTAGCTCGATCATACATTCATCATCCCTGCCAGCCTCACCTTCAAAGTTCCTTGAAGAAGAGTCGCCATAAACCATTCTTCCCTAACCGAGATCCATGGTATATTCAGTTTCACCGCCCTCAACATCCTTCAGGCCCTCTTCGTCCTAGTTCGTCCCATGACATAGTCTGAGGTTTGTTGTTTGTTGAGCATCCTAGCCCCATATCTTCGTCATCGTCCGACATATATCCTTTCGTCTTGCTTGGCCTTGCACTGCCAGGCCTACACAGTGATTGGTTCCCAACACCGTATTCATCTCCGAGATAGAATACTATAAATGGGATCCTCTAGCAGCGTTTCTACACCCAGGTCTCGTCCAAGAACCCCGACGGCACAGCCCATTGCCGGTGGAGCGGAGCCAAGTTGAAGAGGGGGCACGCAAAGAAAATTTGGTCCCTGACGGATCAAATATATTAATGACGTGCATCGCGGTCTTTGGGCACCTCAGGGCTGCCGGGGAAAACGATGCGGAGGCGCCATCCACTCCACGCCCAAGTGGGAAGGACAACAAGGATGCCTTTCACAGATGTTGGGCGATAGGCAAACATGCATGTCTTGTTGACAAAAAGTATTGCCAATAACGTAGAGAATGAATTCTCTGAAGGCCATCGGATGGGTGGCATCGCAGCGCCCCAACACACTGGATCGTTGGTGGTGCACACGACGCATTGCTTCCAGGTGTCAAACCTCGGGACACGTGCAGGCTTAGAATTTAATACGCCATGGAGATCTGGACCGTAAGGGGGAAAGGTCCATGATGCTCAAGTCGGTACCGGAGGCTAGGGTAAGAATGGTATGGTCGTGAGGAGAGAGTGTGTCTCGACTAAGCAGTCTATTTACATAAACCGGTTAATATCGGCAGTAAAATGCGGAGCAAAACCGCAAGACATGAGGTATGTAGATTTTAGCGGCTTATCATTCTGCTCCAGCATAATTACCGGTAATCTTAACCACGTGTGTCCTATGTAGGTACAGAACTTTGATCAAGATGCCACACATTCTCCTATTACAAACATGATCTCTCACTATTGAGGCTGATGGTTAACCGTATTAAGCTGATAGTGGAGGTTGGGCGGCCCTCAACTCTGGGTTATTAAAACCTGTAGCCAGGTACCTGGGTTATACTGGTGTAGATGACTTTTGAGGTCATTTTCATGAGGCTCGCCATCCTGTGACCTAAAACCCAGCACTTAACCGGGGGAATTGGGTAGGGACCCTCTTGCACTTGATTAAGATCTCACTTGCGTGTTCGAGCGATGCCGGGTACCTCGTTAGAGAGGAAAGTATGCTGAGATTCTTTCGTCGTAGATATTCTCATTCTCTGGGACAAATAACTCCTTGTTCATCCTTGCATCAATCCCAGTTACTGCCCGCAGGGGACACCCAAGAACTGATAGATCGCACCAACATTCCCCTCCGTATCCTCAAAAAACCTATACAGTCCAGCATCGCCCTCCTTAATCGGCTCCTTGCTGCCGACCATCTTGCCACCAGCACGCTCAATCGCTTCGGCAGACTTGTTCAGGTCCTCGACAAGCCAGTACAGGACAACACCGCCAGGCCCCGCCGCAGGAAGGCCACTGGGATCGTCGCCATCAGGGCGCGGAACGATGCCGCCTCCGAGCTTGACGTCGGGGTTCCAGTCGATGATGCGGGTGGCGGCGTCGCGCTCGCTTTCCTCGGCCTTGCGCGGACTGGCTTTGATGGTCCAGTTGAAGACGGCTGTGTAGAAGGCCTCGGCTGTTGATGAAGGTGGTTGTTAGTGAGATGTTTGAATGGGTTCAAGAAATAGAGCCATAATTACCCCTAGCAACGTCCTTGGCGGAGATGCCCAGCCAGACGGGAGAGCCGAACTTGGGAGGGACCCAGGTGGTTTCGCTCATTGTGATGGTCTTGAGAAAAATAGGACTGGGTCAATTGGTTGGATCTTTGCGTTGGGCTGCTGTTGTATCTGTTGGATTGGAGAGAGCAATTCAGTGCCTGACTCCTGAGGTCATCCGTCTCTTTTATCCTCAAATCCTCAGGACCGCGACAAAGGCGGCCTTCATCTCCGACCGATGCATCGGTGTCCTTGAGCTCCGAGCCCCGTGCGGAGTCCGAGCTGGGCCGTTTGCGTCCTCCCATCTCGGTGAGCTAACATCAAGATGGTGTGTGTGGCTTGCTTGGCGCGTCGGTTCACCGCATCTCGTGCGAATCAAAGCGCGAGCACGTCAGACTGCCCTGCATCTCCATCCTTGGACGCGAGACAGACACGAACTCACGTGATAAGTAAGCATTGCTTTGTCTTTGTGCTCTTTTGAACTCCTCGATCGGCTGCCTGTAGAGATGGGAGGTGATTAGTAAACATCAAAGAGCTGCTTTTTTCGGTGAGGCTCTCATCCTGCAGCTGAACAAACCCCCGGTCCATCATTTCCTCGAGCCGATGTCTGGCGCAGAAACATGGGGCCTAATGCCTCGATCGGTGAAAGCGAGGTGCTGGATTGCAGACTTATCGATGCTCATAGCAAACAATGAGATGGTGGGTGTGGTCTAATGATGGATCAAACCGCCACCATTGGGGCTTAGACAGCATCATCAGCTCAGAGACGAAATTTATGACGGCAGAGGGTTTGTCGGCGGCCAGATCACTCAAAATGAAAGCGAAGGGGTTTCCAGACTGTCTAGCACAAGGGTCGTCGGTCGACGTCCCGAGAGGCTTGAACTTCCTTCCTGACATCGGGGAATATAAGTCCCTGTGCTGGCCGCCCTCTCCAACCGCCTCCTCTCAATGGCCACACCCGAATGTGGTCGAGCGGTATTAAGAGGAGGCACCTAGATTCGCCAGGCACGCCCCCGTCGTAAATCGAAAACGTTCTGGGTTCGACCCCCAGTCGTGTCGGCGCAAAAACCACCGGGGTTTTTCGTAACCATTCCATCTCTACTCGACCGGCGCGGGAGTAGGGCTGGGTGGTGGGCTTTTTGGCATTTTCTTTTCGTTTTACTTCCTCATTGTTCATTGCCCCCCTCTCATCCTCATGAACTACCGTACGCAGGGAGACCGGTCCGTCTACAGAATGGCGAGGTTCATGTCTCAACCTACCACCATGCCGCTGTCAGCCTCGTGACAGCTTCTTCGAGGTTTTAGTCCCGTGTACTAGTTTAGTTTTGCTGATGCAGGAATGTTTATTCCGTCGTCCAAACACTTTTCAATTGGTGTACCTCGTCGATTCCAGAACAGAAATGGAGGAGCGTGCCCTCAGCCTTGACCTCTAAATGCGAGGCGGTCATTCCATCTGAGCCAACACAAACTGGTCTCAATCACAATTTCTGGGTCATCTACAACAGGTTAACTATTACCGCGTTATGGAAGTTTCATTTCGCGTTGGTGATTGGATGAAGAACGCAAAATAGACCAGACAAAACGTGTATGAAGAGGTGGTTCATCAGAAGCGGCGGGTCAATCGGTGCCGGGGGGCCATACCCGTTTGAGATGGCGTTTGCCTCGAAGTGTTGGAGTAGTCGGAAGCTGGTAGGGGGGCATTCAGGCAACTAAGAAAACAAAAAGAAGAAAGATAATGAAAACAGCATAGAAGAAAAATGAAAAAAGAGTGACTCGGATACCGGGAGTCGAACCCGGGGCTGTTGAGAGAGCAGTCAACCCTGAGGGTTGAGAGTCAACGATGTTACCGCTACACCATACCCGATTGAATCGTGTGTGGTTCCCGATTTGGTTGGACGGAGGGTGACCTCGATGGGCTGATATACCCCACCATTACCTCGCTGGCGTTTGAGCGTGTGCCGGGTTAGGGTTACAGTACAGGAGTATCAGACACCCTGTTGTTTTCTGATGATGGCAGACATGCGCCTGTTGCTCAACTGTTCGAGGTTCCAGCTACCTTGCCTCCTGTGTCTGGTAACAATTATGAAGTGGTCAACATAGACGTGGGATTCTCACACAGCCTTCTGTGGTATAGTGGTACTTATTCCTCACACCAGAAAAGCAAGGCCCCTGACCGTGAGACAACTTCGTTGCCGAGTATCCAACATTATCCCAAAACCAACCTCAACAATCATCAGGTATCGTATCTAACCCATATCCACATTTTTCACATCGTTCATCACATTTCGGGTATTCAAGCCTTCTCAGTCTTCTCGGCCGTTTCCTCCTTCACCTCCGAAGCAACCGGCTCCGAACCTGGCCTATCCTCCACATCCTTGGTGGTATGTGTCGTGACGCCGAACAACTCATCCATCTTCTCCAAACTGACACCCTTCGTCTCGGGGATGAAGAACCACACGAAGGCACCCATGATCCAGCCGAATGTGCCAAAGAGGAAGAACATGCCCTGCGTTGAGAGGGAACGTTAGCGGAATGACCACATCTCTGAAGGCAGGGGTGCTACTCACATAACCAGCCGTACCCATGGTCACCTGCATGGTCAAGACGGTGCGGGCAATAATAAAGTTGAACAACCATTGCGTGGCGGCGCCCATAGCCACGTTCAAGGCGCGGAGACGAGCAGTCGGGATCTCGCTGACAAGAATCCAGCACACCGGGCCCCAGCCGAACTGGAAAAACACGGCCCAGAGGTAAATAAGGACGATGGCAAAGTATCCAAAGCCGGAAATCTTAGTCGCAAACTAAAGTCAGCAGTTGTCCAACTGGAAGAGAATGCGGGTAAGGAATTGACTCACCGGCCTTCCCTGCACCGGCGGCTCCGTCTTGCCGTAGATGCCGACAATGTACATGGAGATAGCCTGCGCGGCGCTGGTCCAAAGCAGACTGCGGCGGCGGCCGAGCGAGTCGGCAACAAAGACGAGGAAGATGAAGCACCCGACGACCTTGACGATGCCGTAGACACCGGTGGCGAAAAGCTGGACATCGGTACCGGTCATGCCGAGGCCCTGGAAGATCTGAGGGGCGTAGTAGTTCTGGAGATGGTGTCAGCGAGCCGGGCGCAAACGAGGGCCAGATGTCCGAGCTGAGACCTACAATAGCATTGACACCAGTCATCTGCTGCCAGACCATGAGCATGATGCTGATGATGGCGCGCTTGCGGTTGCCGGGCACAAGCCACATCTCCTTGAGTAGGGTCTTGGTAGTGGCATCGCCGACCAGACGGCGCTCATTGGCGAGCTGCTCCGACATCTCGTTGATCTCGTTCTGAAGGTAAGGGTGGTCCTCGGGAAGACTGTAGCGTGATGTGAGTCAAGCGCCGAGGTTTTGGCGGGGAACATGCTGCTTACTTCCTCAGCCGAACGAGAATCTTCTTGGTGCTCTCCCAGTCATCCTTCGTGGCCGTCCAGCGCGGGCTCTCGGGGACGAGGAACATAAAGGCAATGAGGGCACTACCAAAGTTGTCAGTTACTCAAGACTCGCGCCAACCATTCGCCTGTTCACCTACACCGCGGGAAGCGCCTGCAACGCAAGCGGCACAGCGAACGTCGACACGCCTTCGAAGTGCAGCAGAGCGCCGTAGTTGATCCAGAAGGAGAGCATGACGCCGGTGACGATGAAGAGTTGGTAGAACGCTATCCATGCGTCAGCTCTTAGTCCACTTGCCAACCTCATGACCAAGGCATGAACATACTCGTCAAACCACCACGAATAGCACGCGGCGCGCATTCCGAGACGTAAAGCGGAGTGAGCATGGACGCCGCACCGACGCCGAGACCCGCGATAAAACGCCCGACATACATGACCGCGAGGCTGCCGTTGGCGACGGAACCGGTTTGGAAGACGACGCCGATGGTGGTGATGCTGCCCGTGAGGATCAAGGCAAAGCGACGGCCCCAACGGTCAGTGATCCATGGGGTGATGAAGCATGCAGCGAAGCATCCGGCTTGCAGTGTCGAGGCAACTGACGGGGTCTGTCAGGAGTAGTCCTCTTGTGTATGGAATGATCATCCCTTACTGTTCTGGGACATGTCGGCCTTCGCCTTGGTGTTGTAGTCGACGTAACCATATCGCCTGGACCATGTCAGGGTCGTGTCTCCGTCGTTATCCGGAAGGTATGCTTACTCCTGCATCTTGGGCATGGCCAACACGCCGCCGATTGTGCCGACACTGCAACCGTTAGTTCCTCCTCCAACCATGAGATAGTGTTCCATCACACTTACTCCCATCCAAAGAGCATGCCACCGAAGCTATGAAGTTTCCCATGTCAGCCATACCTCCTAGTGTCTCGGCCGAATCGATTCATTCATCCATACCAAGCTGTTCGTCCTTGTCAGCATACTGCATTACGCAAAGCATGGATCCCCTTCCACGCAGCTCTTGGGAGGGTCTCTTACCAGCCCAGACCAGCACAAACACACGCCATCCATAGATCTCGGGAGGACTACGTGACGTCAGTTCCACCGCATCCCTCGTTCAGCATATCCGACGGTCTCGGTGACAGCACGCACTCCTGCTTCATGGCATCATTGCGAATGATGACCTTGAGGATCTTGGCTCCCAGGCCCGCCATCTTGGTTGCTTGGGAGTGCCGGAGCACTACTCAATTCCTCCAATTACACTGGGAGAATCAGGGTGAATATCGAAGGGGCGATCGTCTCTGCGGTTCGGCCGTCGTGGGTGGAGGACGGTTCGCACAGTCGGATGAGGAGCAAAGAACAAAAACCACCTCTCCTCGAAAAGGTCGAAAAGTCAAGAGAAAGGAGAGAGGGAGGAAACAGCCCGGTGATAAGATCCCATGGCCACGGTCAGGGCGGCGGTGGGCAGGCTAATATGGCTAAAACATCGCGGGCACGCAAAAGTCATGTCCGGCCAGGTTCGTCCAGAAGCACTTCGTTCCGTCTCTTCTTGGAGTGTGATTCCCCGCATGGCAACCTCCATCCCCCCGGTCGCGGTCATCTGGTCCCCGGGAGGAGAGGTGCTGCTGCGTTGCACTGGAGGCGACGCGAGGCGGAAGGGCGCGAAGCTTCCGATCCAGGGGTGTGGGCCGCCGTTCCAGCGGCCGTTGGGGATGGTTGCAACGGTTTTTGGCGGAGCACCTATCGGCGCGGCGCTCTCTGAAACTTGCACTTCAAGACGGTGAACATGATTTGGCTACGGTGTAATCTGGACCAAACCTCGATTCTGGTTGCGAGGACTTGGCAACGGTTCGAACACGGTGGATTTTCCTCCATTCTACCATTTCCTATCGCCGACCAGAGAACTCGGGCCTCTTTCGCGTCGTTCGTTCACCTCTTCCATCAACCCGGCGAGGCCAAGCTGGCTCCCAAACTTCCTGGTGTGCCGCACGGCCACATGCAGCAACCACAAGCACCCGACACACGAACGGAAGCAAGCGAATCGAGCTTTGCCAACCACGCCTCAACCTCCCCCATCCATCCATCCCAGGCTGAGAAGGAAACACAAATGCGCCGCTAGTTATTCCACCTATCGGCAGAATTTTGAGATGCCGGTGGTGGCCGCTACCCCAATGCTCGGCACGAGCCAAGCTTCAACACGGCTTGCCAGGACGTAAGTTAGTATGTGCTCCGTAATTAAGGTGGTCTTGCATGTCTCGGGATGGTAATTGGGAGCCGGAGACCAGGAACTGGGCAATTAGTAGTACGTCCTTTGGGTTGTCCACCGTGCATCCAGTCGATTGCAAGGAGGAGCTCTAAAGACCGGTTGAGATCATAGGCAGCGAGGAGGCTAATGATGAGTTCCATCATATGTAGATTGAGAAAGTTGGTGGAGCATGGATGTCATGGGGGAGGTGGACGGGCCGGAGGTCCTCTGTCTGGGGATCGGCGGGTCCCCAGCCCCAGTGGATGAAACCTTGCTGCTGATCCTCCGCGCGCGGGGAAGAGGAGACCTTGGAGAGCCTCCGGATGGAGTTCACCTTCTTTCATTCATCATGCCTTGTTTCCCATTTCGTTCTGCGCTCTTCCTCGTACTTGGGCCTCGTTTCTTCCCTTCAGAGAACCGACAATGATAAACTCACCAAGTGTGTGATCTGACCGCCGGATGATGAACCCCTAGGCCGGCCGGCTAAATAGGCATCAGTTGAAACGGCCGAACACAACACAATACGGTGTTTCCGCTCACACCAGTGAAGCCCCCGACCATCACGCTCGCCTCCTCTGTCGAGAAACTTGCCTACTGACCAACCCGGGGACCGACCGGAGGTCAACTCCACTTCGGGGCCGGAGTGGGGCCGAAGACTGTCCTGAAATGGCAACTCCGCTCCGGCATCTGCGGCTTGGCACAGATGGTCTTCTCCGAGAGCAGCGGTATCATGGAGCGACCGGAGATATTCATAGACACACATATTGTGCGGATGGAGAGTTCATGGAATGACCTGAAATAATACGAAGACGCCTCAGGTTAATAACTGCGCAGCTAGAACAATGAGGTGGTCTGGATTGGTCCTGCCGCCTTCTGTACTCACCCAGAACACTCAGACAGGGCAATAACTACATTCCTCCATCTGCTCCGATAACAATTCATTTGACTGCAAACGTCCAGGGTCGGGTCATTCTTCCCATCAGATGGGCAGACGGCCAGATAGCCACCCAACCATCCTTGCAAACTCCCTTGCTCCCGACTTAGTTCTGGATATCATGCAGCTCACTATGATCACCCGGGGTCAGGTTCTCCTCCATCACCACCCCATTGATCACCACAGGCTTAACATCCTGCAGCACGAATACCATACGCGCCCACTCCGTCTCGCTCAGGTTGACCCCTACAACACAGTCAGCATCACGTCTCACAGCATCATCATCCAGTCCCCGCACCCGTCCAAACCGATCAGACGCGGTTCAACTCACATTGATGATTCGTGCCCCTCTGCACCGCCACGTCCCCGCGCTTCATCACCACCCGATCCCCGCCGTCCAGCACCATCTCCACCTGCCCCTCCAGCACGATGCCGTAATCCAAGCTCCGCGTCCGGTGCATGGCGCACGAGTATCCCGGTGCAAAGTCGACGATGCGGCAGACCGTGCCGCCCTGGTTGACCAGCCCGAGCCGGCCGCTCTGCATGAGGGCGTCGTGCGCGGCAATGTCCTCGCCCTGGCTCAGGTCGGCGGGGAAGGTCGAGGTCGTGAAAGGCACGGAGAAGCCCAGGTTGTCGGAGTCGAAGCCGAGCCAGATGAAGGGGTCTTGGCTGTGAAGGACGGCGAGGCGGTCGGACTCGCGGTGGGTGGTGATGTAGCGGGTGAGTTGGGGGAGGTTGGAGATAGGTTTGGGTTGGGGAGGGGTGCTGGGCTTGGAGAGGTCGTCGTGGGAGGCGGTATCCGTGGGGGCCTTTTCGTTGGACATTGTGGAGGACATTCGGTTTCGATGGGACGATCCAGTCACAGACTTTTGTTTCAATCTTACTGTGTTGGTCACACTAGGAAGTTGTTTGCAAAAGGAGAATGGAAGAGTTGGAGGATGAGATCGTTGGGATGGGGAAGGACCCATTTATGTTATTTTCTCGTATCTTCCCGATCTCGAGGCTCTCTTTCCTCTGTAAGCTTACATGCAGAAATCCATGGAGAGGAAGGATCATCGCGTGCATCTCTGCTGTGGAACCACGGATGGTTGCTGAGCAACATATCCATGGATAATCATGCCACCCATAGGGAGGTGTGCTCTGTTGTAACGGAAGAGCAGGAGAATCCATTATATCTGTTGTTAGCGCTGCCTCGTTACCCATCTCTCTGTAGCGCGGCCGGTTCCTACCCAGAGAGGATGGATCTTAGTCCACTTGACTGGACACCTTGCCGACACAGAGACAAGAAATCGAGCGCTGTTGTCGAAGCCAAAGGAGGAGCTCATTCCAGGTGTTTAATGATATCTTATGTCTTGACAGCAGAGACAAAAGCAAAACAAAAAACGCAGGCACAAGCAAAACACTACTGCTCGCCTGCCTCTTAGAAAAGACAAGAAGGTAGGTAGTTTGTGACCTGACCTGACCTGACTTCAATGCAGTGCCCACATTGTCCTCCAAACTGTGCAAAGGTGCAAGCAGGAGCTCTTTGTTTGTTCCCTCCTGCCACAGAACATGCATATATTCTTACTAATTTGATGTCTGCGCTCTTAGCAACGTCGCCACGCCAGGCGGTTTTACGTGTATACGTGCTCGCTTCGCCGTACCCGGAAGACGTAGTCGGCGGTCACAAGGAAAACAAATCAAGGTTTTTAGAAGGGACATCAATTAATACAATACCTCGCTGATATAACCTCCTCCGACGCAAACTGTGCTGCTGGTTCCCGTCTCGGAACAATCCTCTGTTCCTATGGCTAAAATAAGGTGACTCTCATAAGGTATCAACATGAGATAATGCAGATGTCTACTGGGTTACAGCAGCCAAAATACTACGGCGTTTATCTTCCTTCAACAATTGATATCACACCGCCAGCAGATGCATTGATCTGTGTGTATTTCAACGCGAATTTCAGGCTCCAACATACGGTATACATGAGCACGGTGTAAGTCGTCTTGCGCCAGGCAGTAGTTGCTGACATGTCCACTCTGTTCTTGGCACGCCGTCTTCATCTCCATCAGCCCAAAATCGTGTTCACTTCCCTGTCCACCCAGAGATACCGTTCCCCAAATCCGCACCAAGCCATGCACCCCATCATGCTCCTTCGCCTCAGCCATATCACCAAACCCGAGTCCGCCGATCCGCCTGACCATCATGTCATTGCGGCGGTTGAACCCCCTTCTCAATCCTCTTCAAGCTGGACGTCGTACCTCACATCGTGGACGCGACAGTCGGTATTAACCGACAACAACCCAGCCACCACCAACATTACGACAGACAGCAAATCCACCCTCGTCGGCTTCCGAAATCCATGGCCGTCCTGGCAAAAAGCCACACCGGCCCAAATCTGGGACAGCTTCCGCTGGGGCGTGGATGACGAAGGGTATCTCGAGCTTGCTGAATCTCATCTCACATCAGAAAATGCTGCCACGGACAGCAACCAGGTCGCAAAGCTGCCGCGATTCGGCGACCTGCCTCCCGGTTGGCCGGGGTACTCCGAAGCTGGCGCGAAAGCGGCGCGTCTCTTACGCGTCGAGGAGCCGGATTTCTCACTTTCAGATGTGGCTTCAGCCGCAGCTACGGACGATGAGAACCCTGGCAAAGTGAGAGCGAAAGTGACCTGGCTAGGCCACGCAGGCGCTCTGGTGCAATTCCCAACCGACCCTGGAGACGATAGCAGTGGTCGGCCTCTAGCCTTTCTTTTCGACCCCATCTTCTCCAACCGCGCCTCGCCCAGCGAGTCCTGGGGTCCGGCTCGTACATATCCACCGCCTTGTAAGGTGGAAGATCTACCTGCGATTGACGGCGTCCTGATCTCGCATAACCATCTCGACCATATGGATTCCAGGACGTTGAAAAAGGTTTGGGAACAAAACCGAGAAAGTATCAGGTTCTTTGTGCCGTTGGGGAACGGGTTGTGGTTGCGAGAGGAGTGTGGGATTCCAGAGGAGCGGATTGTGGAGATGGACTGGTGGGATGGGGTTGAGCTGAAGGAGGCGGATGGCGACAAGGTGGTGGCCAAGGTCTGGTGCACACCGGCACAGCATAACAGTTGGCGCTCCGGGGCTAAGAACTCGGTGCTGTGGTCGAGTTGGTATGTCGAGCATCTCCCGGCGGATGGCAACAGTGGTTGCAAAGCCTTCTTCGCGGGCGACACGGGCTACCAATTTCACCCGTCACCATCCTGGCCGCCGTCTCCGAAGAAATACCAACACCAGGCAAGTTCCGAGGTCGTCCAAGAAGCCGAGGAAGACAAGGCCTACCCACCGTGTCCTGCCTTTGCGGAAATCCGCGACCGCCTCGGTGCTCCTGACGTCCTCCTCCTCCCCGTCTCTGTCGGCGCCACCTTCTCATACCTGCGCAGCTTTATGCCCCTGCCGAACTGGATTAACCCGCTTCCATGGCACGGCCCAGGCGTTACGGGAGCCAACCACATGCCGTCATGGGACGCGGTCAAGGTGTTCAAGGAGATGGTAAGGGAGGACAAGGAGGAGGGGGTAGCTTCAGATGGTGAAGGGGTACGTGGTGGAAAAAAGCGCAAGTCTGTGGCGGTGGCGATACACTGGGGCACGTTTGTCCCCGACCCTGAAGAGGTGCTAAGGACATTGGGAGAGCTGGAGTGGGCTTGTAAGTGCCAGGGAGTGAGGTTCGTCCGGCGTTGGGCCGTCGAGGAGGGCGGCAGTGGGGATGAGTTGACGTTTGCGGCGCTCAATCATGGAGGGAGCATCTGGGTATGAGGAAATGGGGCAATGTTGTCAAGATGTGGTGCTGGCATCACATGCTTCATTTGGAAAGCTGATCTAGAGACCGTCGATGGAGAGCGGGAGGCGGTTTAGGGTCTGGCATTTCCGCAACATCGTCAGGGATAGATCTGAGTGTCTAGAATAGATCGGAATCATAATCATCGGTTCATACCATAACAAACGAAACTGGATAAAAATGCCCAAATCCCCTAAGAAGCATTTTGACCCCTGAGATATCTATTCATGAATACGGAGGGAGTATCGTCGAGGCATCACAGTTCTTGGGGGTTCCAGACCCTAACCCTCGGAAGATCGGAGAAAGCCGCTCCGAACCTGGCGCCTTGCCGAAGCTTGTTTGCAGCTTTTCGAGCACTGACGTCGGCAGTAGCTGACTGCTCAAAAGGTTCAAGAGCTCCATCCTCATCCCAACCACCAACACCAACCCACCAACCCAACCGAACACCTAAAAACCCCGTGGTCGTGCCAATCCCTGATCCTCACCAGCAAATGTGAGGTGGCCGCCACAATGTCCTTCACAGTAGCCCAGAGGACGCTCAAAAGTGTCCCATCCCTCGCCAGGACAACCCCTCGGTACCCAACTTCCCTCCTGCCCCTCCTCCTCACAACCGCCGCTGCGCGCACCCCGTCCGTGACCAGGATACTCTCATCACAATTATCCGCACCTCCCACCCGCTTCTTCCACACCACCCGTCACAATGCCCTCCCCTCCGGCGGCATGGGCGGCCCCGTGCCGACATACTTCCAAAAGACGACCTCACTGCCCATGAACACCATCATCCGCTTCGTGCCGCAGCAAACCGCCTGGATCGTCGAGCGCATGGGCAAGTTCCACCGTATCCTGCAGCCGGGCCTGGCCATCCTGATCCCTTTCATCGACCGCATCGCCTACGTCAAGTCGCTCAAGGAAGTCGCCATTGAAATCCCCTCCCAAAGCGCCATCACGGCCGACAACGTGACGCTGGAGCTGGACGGTGTTCTCTACACCCGGGTATTCGACGCCTACAAAGCCAGGTTCGTTCTCCCTCCTCTTCCGGCCCCTTTGCCTCCCAATTAACACTCTTTCCCCTCACAGCTACGGCGTAGAAGACGCTGAATACGCCATCTCCCAGCTCGCGCAAACCACCATGCGTTCCGAAATCGGCCAGCTCACCCTCGACCACGTCCTGAAAGAGCGCCAGGCACTCAACACCAACATCACCGCCGCCATCAACGAGGCCGCGCAGGCCTGGGGCGTCACCTGTCTCCGCTACGAGATCCGCGACATCCACGCCCCGAAACCCGTCGTCGAGGCCATGCACCGGCAGGTCACCGCCGAGCGCTCCAAGCGCGCCGAGATCCTTGAAAGCGAAGGCCAGCGGCAGAGCGCCATCAACATCGCCGAAGGCCGTAAACAGTCCGCCATCCTCGCCAGCGAGGCCATTCGCGCCGAGAAGATCAACGCCGCGGCGGGTGATGCCGAGGCCATCCTCTTGCGTGCGCGCGCGACAGCAGCGGGCATCGAGGCGGTTGCGAAAGCCATCGCCGAGGGTAAGGACGCCGCGCAGAACGCCATTAGCCTGTCCGTGGCGGAGAAGTATGTGGATGCGTTCTCCAAGCTGGCTAAGGAGGGCACGGCGGTCGTGGTACCAGGGAATGTCGGCGACATGGCGGGTATGATTGCCACGGCGTTGAGCGTGTACGGGAAGGTGGGGAGCGCGCAGGAGGCGAGGGAGGCGGCGAGGAAGATTTTGGAACAGGGCAAGGTGATCGAGGCTGGCGAGGGGAGGCACGAGATTGAGGGTGAGCTGAGGGGTGAGGTTGAGGCGCCGCAGAAGACGGTGGGAGAGGGAAAGAGGCATGGCAAGGCTTAGTTTGATGACTGGGTGGGAGACTGGAGATGGTTGGGGCCGGACGCCTTCCCGACGATTGACCGCCGACTGCTGAGCATCAGGCCATTAGCACGTCCGACGCGGCCAGTCGGGATGGAAACATATGGAAATGTCAACATCATGTATTTGTAGCGTTGGCAGTGTGCGTTTCCGAGTTGCTTTGGAAGACAAAAAGGCGCCAAAAGGTACCAAACAGCCATGAAAAGCAAGAGAGGCATAGCTGGCATATAACGGTTCAGGGGTCAACAAACCAGGGAAAGGTCGGTTCAACCTTCCAGTGTAGATATGAACAAACCACCTCACTTGTTATTAGAAAAAGTACATAAAAATCTCCCCCATGTCTCTTGCGGCCTCGAATAGTGTCTAAATGATGCTCGTCCGCGCGTGTTGGAAACCAAATACCTCCCGACAGTCATCCCCTCCTCATCCATTCACCCAGCAACAAATCACCCACCCCCTCGACATACTACAACCCAAACTCCCCACCAACAACCCCCAAAACGCCCGTCATCATGCCCACCAACACCTCGTCCCCCGCTCTCGCCGCGACCCTCCCTGCCTCCACGAGTAGCGGATACAGCCTGAGCAGATGCTTCCTCGTCTCGCACTCGAACCGCGGCAGCTCCGCCACCGCCGCCGGCTCCGACCGCAGCGCGGCCAGCTTGGACACGACGTGCGCCAGCTCGCGGCGCTGCGACTTGGGCTGCGGCATGCGGCCACGCAAGGGCTGGTCGGAGGCGTAGGCGCGGAGGGTCAGCGCGCAGCGCAGAAGCAGGTACGGCGCCGTGGTGCGGGCGAGGCGGACGCAGTTTTCGTGTTGGTGTTGTTCGTGATGATGATCGGAGGCCTGTTTGATATGCTCGTCGCTGGCGTCGCGGGATTCAACAAGGGAGAAGAGCTCGTCTAGGCAGACCTCGGACATTTTACTCCGCGGTGTTGGCGCCGAGTCAACCGTCCGGCCAGTGCGGAGGGTGTACATGTCTTTCAACTCCACCGCTGTCGTTGGTGCGACGGCCTGGCTGAAGATAGTGGCCTCCTCTACCGGAGCTGGGGCGTGGATGATCGATGTGCGGAACAACGCGGCGGCGTACGTCTGGCGGGTGCCTTCTCCTCCCTCCTCACTGCCTAGGGCAGGGATGATCAGATTGCGTAACTTCTGGAAGGAGGTGATGTCGAAGTCTTGATCGGCGAGTATGTTGGCCGAAGCGGCAGCGGGAGCGGAGAGATCTGCGCGTATGATACCCGCCGCGATGGAGACGATGATTTCCCATATGCCTTGGACCGTCGGACGTGGCAGTGACATGGAAAGGAACCGTGGCAGAGCAGCTTCGAGCGTGTTGAGAGCAGAGGTGATGGCAGCCTTCCACGGCGGGGTGGACTTGGGGACGATTTTGAAACCGTACTTGAGATCGATGGGTTTCGCGAGAGCTGCAAGAGCCGTGGCAAAGGCGCCAGTCTCGTAGATATCCCGATCCGACGCGTGCTTGATGATCAAGGATTCGAGGATGGACATGCTCTCCTTGGACATGGCAACATAGGTCCTCTTTGCTCCAGCAGCCTTGGGTGCATCGTCTTGAGCAAAGGCCAAGGAGACAAACTCTGCAACCTGCGTAATGACGGCGGACGGAACACCCTCGACATCAGTGCGTATCATGCGGAACACGTCGAGAATCTTGCCCTGTAACGGGGTGACATACTCAATGTCGCTCGCGTAGGTGCCAGGAGTGGCGTGCTGCATAGCGTCGCGGAGGAGGGTGAGCATGCGCTTCACGCGCTCGACCCCAAAGTCGGCGTATATCAACCCATAGAGCTCCAGCAACGCCTCAACCCAGACCAAGAGGCATTTGTGGTTGTCGGCGGAGCTGTCGGGCTTGCCTTCACCTGGAATTGGGACATCACGAGACCACAGGTCCCAGGCCAGATCCAAGCTTTCTTTGCCCACGGATGGTTGATCCTGTGCGGTACATCGGTGAAGTATATCCCGGAGAGCGCTGAACGTTGAGGCATTGACGTCGAGTAGACCAAGCTCCAATAGAGTGCCGAAGTGATTGATGAGCTGTTGCCAAATATCCGGGAACGACCGGTGCGCAGTCAGGACGTGGAGGTACGAGCTGAACAGGTCTGACAGACCCTGGATCACCACGCCGGCAGTGTCCTTCCACTCTTCGCGGTCCTTCTCGCGCGACGCATTGTTGGCCATCTCGCGCAGCTCGTCTTCCACGGATGAGAGCAGGCTGAAGATGACGGCGCGCATGCAGACCGACCACGCTTCGGGACTAAGCCGGTCTCCATACGCAGACATGATGCGCATCAAAGTTTGAATGGCACCTTAGAGCGGTCAGCATGGTCTTGACACGTGAAGGGAGTCATGGGCGACATACTGTTCCGTAGCTCGAGTCGCTGGTCCGAGGCCACAGATGTAAGCCTGAGCAAGAGAAGCATCCACAAGGCGGCACCAGATCCCTTCTCGAAAGGCTCCGACGCCAGTTTGACGAGAGACTGGTCACCGCCATCGCCAAGCATAGCTTCGGTGATGGACATGGACGGGCTCTTGGAAGACAGGAAATCGGATATCGCCCAGAAGAAGGTCACCGTCTGCGAGAGTTAGCAGTGTCTCACACACTCCGGGATGTACCACTCACCGTTAACGCAACATTGAGTTCATCATCCTGCGTACAAAACTTGTACAGCGTGTCAACAAGATTGAGGAAGCAGGCGTTCGGCAGCGACGGTAAAAAGTCGGAGCAGATGAGCTGAAGTGAAGAGAACGATGGCCGGATCAGCTTCACCGCGCGCGTTGGGAATGATGTCCGTGGTGCCGGCTTCTCTCCCTCTCCATAGCCTGTCCTGGTCTCAATGAAGATGCTATCGATGATCTCAAAGGTCAGTTCCCAACCGCTGACCAGAGACTCTCCACAATTCTCGAGTAGACTCTTGAGCCCCTCAAGCATGATCTTATGGATATCAATATCCACGGCATGCCTTCCAATGCCCACGTCCCGACCAGGCGCCGTCAGCGGCGCCAGCGAATCACGGAACGCTTCCAACAAGCGCTTCTGGATCAAGGCACGCACATCCTCCGGCTGTGTGGCAATGGCGCTCGCCTCCTCAAGGAGGATCCGAACCAAGGTATCCGCAGCGCGGCTCCGAACTGGGGCGGTGTTGGCCGCCGAACTCAGCACCTTGACCAACTGCTTGGTGAGCGGACCCCAACCAGACACCTCAGGGGGGTATGCCAACAACCGCTCGATATTGATTGACGCGAGGTCTCCCAGCTTGGACAGCGCAAACTGGTTCTCTTGATTGGGGCCCACCGCGCCACCAGGAGAGGAGAGACTCGCGACGCGCCTGTGTCCTAGAGCAGGAGGTCTGGGGCCAGGCGGTGGTGATTGCGCACGGCTGCTTGCCTCGGAAGGTGGCTGGGAATGACTGAGCAGGTTGCAGACGGCCTCGACCATCTCGACAAAAGCGGTGTTGGGAAAGTCGACGGTGCTCTCAAACAGGCGTGATGCGGCAGTCTCGACAGCCCGGACCTCCGTGTTGAAATTGGACAGGAGCGTGCTGGCCTCCTGCTCGGCGATCGGATCAGGGCCCTTGGCAGCGAGAGGCGTCCTGCCAGCGGCCTTGCCAGAGTAAAACATGACAAAATCGGCCTGCTGCAAGCACTCCAGCACAATGCTCCAGGATGAAGAAAGCGTTGGGCCTAGCGCGATACCCAGGTTCAACAAGGCACGGAGGCACAGAAGGTTGCGGGTATTAAGCGTGGTGCTTGTCGCGTCCATCGACAGCTGGCGCTGCTTCTCAATAGACGGGCTTACCAGGTTATCGACGCTCAGCAGACCCCGCGCATTGCTGAAGATATTTCCGCCACCTTCTGTGGCTGACGGACTGGGTGGTGGCCGAGCTGAACCCGCGTTGAGACAAGCCGTCACGACACTGGGAGGTACGGCAGCCTTTGCCAACGTCGTGAGGAAGGCATCTCGCGGGGTGGTCAGCTGCAGCAATCCGGCGACGTGGGCGAATTTTTGGAACGCTCGAACCAGGCCATGGTAATACTCAGAATCCAGGGCGGCCGAGAGAAAGGTAGAGCAGGTGGCCAGGATGGCGGGCCAACACTCTTCGATGAAAGCTGCGCAGACGCGGATCTCCTCATACAACGGATGTCCCTGGAGCGTCAGCGGGTTGACCGGAACCGGGTTTCTCTTAAATGATGCGGACCGCTCAGGCCTTTCGGGCCCTTCCTCAGACTGAGGCGCAGGAGAATCGCGTCCTCCTTCTTGTGATTTGGGGCCTCGCTTTCTTCGGCCGTCACCTGGGACGGTAAGTGGCAGGATGAATTTGGCAAGGCCTTCCGACAAAGACGTGATGCAGGACAGAGTCAAGCTGTAGACGTATGACTCGGGGATGGTGGGAGCATCTGTCTTGTCGAGCTGGTCGATGCACGGCACCCGCATGGTACTCCATTGGGTGCTGATACCAACGTTGTTTGCATCAGAGCCCACTGAACCGGAGATAATGCCAGTCACGCCACTAGCCTCGAGCATCACTTGGTCAGTTGGGTTCATGGCAGAACTGCCGGCTACTGGAATAGTAGATTGATGACCCAAGCCGATGACGGAAGGCTTTTCGGTGCTGACACGGACAAAGGTAGCCGTCAGGTCCTTCAGAATGGTCCGCTTTTGTGCATCATAGAGAACGAAAATGCGGCGCAACAGAGCGTGGTCGGCAAATATCCCACGGAACACTTCCATGCAGAGTGCGCGCTTCCAAAGGGTGGTGTCATGATCCAGAATCTGTGTGAGAATTTCGAGGGCATCTCCGCTTTCAGAAGGGAGGAGTGTGAGGTGACGTCGGAGCAGAGTATACAGGATGCGGACGAGACGGACGCTGGTGGCGAAGTTTGGCTTTCCTCGGAGGGCACTGATGATGAAAGGCATGACCCTAGTTCTCAGGATGTCGGCCTGCTCAGGGTGGGCGTGGAAGATGGTGGCATGGTTGGTCAGGACGGACTCGATAAGCTCCAAACCGAAAGTTGTGGGCAGGGCTGTAACTCGGAGGTACTCGGGCCTCTGGGCCTCTGTCAAAAGGCAGATATCATGGAAGACCTAGGCAAGGTTAGTTGCCAACCAGAATCCGCGGAGACACAGGGTGACACACTCTGTAAGCGTCCATAGCAGCAGACCTAAGGGGTACGCTACCATTTTGGAGGGGAACCTCGCCAACAACAGGTTGGTCATTTCCGGATTCTGAGGAGGGTAGAGGTTAGAGAGGCTGACTGATAAGGAAGCCAAGAGCACGGGTACTCACTGTCTTCAGTCACCACCTTGTCAAAGACAGACACCACCAGTTGCTGCAGGGTGGCAGCGGAGGTGTTGTTGACAATAGCATTCTTGCTGGACTGGAGAACAAAACACACGTTCAAGGCAGTCACGAGAAGCTCCCCTTTGACGTCGGCGGAGTAATTAGATAGCAAAGCAGGCAGGGCCTGAAGGATCTTGAGCTGGACATCGAGACCAGCAGTGGTGGCCTGTTGCAGGGCCTCGAGGACTTGGCTTAGCCGAGAGCGCGGGAGAGCCCGGGCAATGATGAGGCGCTGCAAGCAGACGATGGCGATACCTGTGAACTTGACGTTCTTGGTGCCGCAGGCGATAATGAACGGATTGACAAAGTTGGGCCGCTGTGAGAGTTCCTCGGAGGTTTGAGCCTCAGTAGTGGCCCTCAAGGACTTGAGCTCCTCGAGAGACTTCTCGGCGGCCTGGAGACATATTAGCGGCTATCCGGGCCTGGCGATGTATGAGTGTGTCTGGAGTGCGCACCTGACGCAGGTCATTGTGTTTGCGCTTGCTCTCCTGGATGAGGTTGGCGAGCTCCGACGCCAACAACTGGGACGTCATACTCGCATATCAAGATCAACACGCGGGCATTCTGGGTTTTGAGGGTGAGTGGGGTATTGATGGAGGTGGAACTCGGCCAACTTGGAGGTTGACGTGTGTTGTGTCTCAGGCAATCTCGATGAGCCAGGAGCAATGAATGAGAGATGATGAGAGCTGGCCTGCTGGATGAACCCTTGGTCAGCCGTCTTTGGGCTCTGGGAACCCGAACCCTAACCCTTACATTAAAGGCTGACTCAGCAGTCTTGGCAGCCCCTCCATCAGTGTCCCGCAGCGACCAGGGTCCCCCAAGGTCCCCGCAGTGCCTCACGCTTCCTCGTCGACACTCTTCTCGCGCCTGTCCCTCACCGATTGCCCAACACCTTCACAGCCTCAATCCGAACCACTCGACGAACCTTCCACCACTACCCACCTCATCGCTCCCTTTTCCGACTGCGACGACACACCACCACTCATTCCACCGCCTTCATCACAACAAACGACCGAACAAGCCGGATATGGCGGCCCAAGTTCCGCGGAATTTCAAGCTCCTCGCCGAGCTGGAGAAGGGCGAGAAGGGCCTGGGCGCAGGTCGGTTTGCTGTTGCAAATGGGTCAAGGCCTTTCCATACAGACTGACATTCTGCTCCCGGCTCTAGGCGCGTGCTCGTACGGTCTCGAGGATCCTGAGGACATTTACATGACACACTGGCGGGGAACCATCTGGGGCCCTCCTCATGTAAGCCGACAGCCTGCAACTGCCTGCGACACCAGCCTCAGCTGACTTTTCCCTCTGCAGGGCAACCACGAGAACCGCATCTACGAGCTCAAGATGGAGTGCGGCCCGAACTACCCGAAAGAGCCCCCCGAGATCCACTTCGTCAGCATGATCAACCTCCCCGGCGTTGACCCAACCAACGGTAAGGTGGACAAGAACTATGTCGGCATCCTCCGGGATTGGAGCAGGATCGCCGAGCAGCTGGCCAAGAACCCGAGGCCGAAGGAAGACCCTCTGACTCTGGAGGCCGCCCTGATTGCGATACGGAAGTAAGCTGTGCCTCTGAGTTGCTCTGTCGAACAAACAAACGCTGACTGCCCTGCGTAGATTCATGGACGAGCACAAGAAACTTCCTCAGCCGCCTGAGGGAGCTAAGTACGAGTGTTACAGGGACTCATAGGATGCCAACGTGACGGACCGGGAGGCATATCTGTTAAGGGGAGAGACTTTGAGGAAGATGGGTGATATGGTTGGGCGCTGGACGGTTGGACGGGGAACGGACACCTGGAATTGAATTTCGCACATCATCGTACATGGCAGCTTATCGCAGCTGCATAGAGAGACATCCTATGCACTGCTTTCTGCCCCTCTTGGAATCCCCTCGTCCGTGATATTGCCCGAGCTTGTCTGTTAAATGGGTCACGTGATCCCGCGTTGCCGATTGTTCCTGGTCGCGCCGTTCCGGGGTCCCCGCCAAAAGTTTTGATGTCATTGATGTGCCTTGATGCTGCGACTCTCCAATCTACAAGCGGCGCCCGCATCCTTGATGAATGCCGTTATTCTTTGTCCCCGCCCGCTCCTCGCGGCACCGAGCAGCATGTAAGTTAAGAAGCATTCGATTGACCAATATTCAGTTCAAAATAGCCCAATATCAAAATAAAACCCGACTAACCCCCCCACCAGGCTTCGCCCTCTACCGAGCCCTTGTCCGCACCAGCAAGCGTGTGCCCCTCCCCAATGACCTAACCACCGGCTCCCCGCTCGGCGACCCTAAGCCCATCCAAACTCTCGTCCGCAACGCCTTCCGCCGCAACCGCCGCGAAACCTCCCACCGCCTGGTCTGCTCGGCCCTGAAAAACGGCTACCGCTTCCTCACCCTCCTCTCCCGCGCCGCCGAAAGCCCCGACAGCCCGGAGCGCGCCTCCGTTGTCGCGTTTGTGCGCAAGAACAATGAGCGGGTGTTGAAAATCAAGGCGCGCAACGCCGCGCAGGAGGAGGAGAGGAAGAAAACAGCTACCGCGCCTATCGAGGGGCGGCAGACTATCATCAAGCGCGTCACTCCGGAGGGCGTGCATCCGCCGGTGTATGCACCGGCAGTGCCGCCCAGGCCGTTGGAGAGTTTTCCCTCGGGAGTCCGCAAGCCGCCGGTGCTGGCTGCGACGGCGGCGGGGGTGCCGTTTTTGAGGTTTAAGAAGCCCCAGCCGAGGTTTTTGGAGAGAGTGTTGAGGCAGAAGAGTGAGCGACGCGCGAAGCGGATTGCGGATATGAAGGAGTTGATCGACGATGGGATTGTGGACGCGAAGTATGAGGATGTTTGGGAACGGGAGGTCGCCAAGTTGTTGGCCGAGAAGGGGGAGACGGTGAAGCCGGAGCCGACGTTTGCTAAATCATTGTGGGAGGTGATTTCGTACTTGGGGGATGTTTCGAATAAGGAGCAGCAGGATTTGGTGGCGAGAGGGAAAGCGATGTGGGAGTACGTCAAGATGGAGAGAGAGTTGGCGTTGAAGGAGGAGAAGGAGAGGTTGGTCAAGATGGGGAGGGGAGATGAGGAGCCGAAGTTAAGGGTTTGGTCAAAGGTCTTGAGGCCGAAGAAGAGGAAGGTCAAGCAGGAGAAGACGAAAAAAGAGGCAGAGGAAGAAAAATAAGAGAACTATAACAGCGGGAGCATCTCAGGATGGCCATCGTCCTACGAAGCCTAGACCATAGAACTGGAATTTTGGACTCGGCTGGGTATGATGAGGTATGTTGATCCACGAGTAGGGAGGGTTCTTCGTGTATATTAGTAAGGTCATGTAAGTATCCAAAATAGACAGCTCTCCCAGTCCATTCCCCATATCAGTTCCGAGAACGCCACAGATCGCATACACATTATCCAAGCCCGTTGTTCCCATCCACGGAGTTAATGTTGTCATGGACTCATCTTACAGCAACCCCTCGGCCTCCATGCCTGCCTCCACCGAGGCCCAGAAAGCCGTGTCAAGATCGATCTGCTTAAACCCAGGCGTCCTGCCCAAGCAAATCGCGCGTGTCGTCAATTCTGCATATGGTCAGCCATTCTCCTAAGCCAAACACCGGAACCAGCAAAGTAGACACGTGGAAACAAAATGCCGGAGCATCGGCGGGTACTTACTCTTGACCAAGGTCATGACATCCAGCGTCACCCTCGCCGTCCTCTTCTCTCCTTGCCGCTGCCCTGCCACTCCCATCGGATTCCCCGTTTGCCCAGCAACACCTTGTTGCAAGGGGGTCGACATGACCAACCCAAAAGGCAGCATTCCCCCGTCAGCCATCAGCGCCGGATCAACCAACTTCTCCCCCATCGCCGACCCCGACCCTCCCCGTAAACCAGCCTGGTCCTCTCCTACTATTGCCCCCTCGTTGCCAAACTGATCCACCGTTCTAACCCTCCACTCCAACCCTCCAAACTGCCCGACAACAGCAGCAGCAGCGACAGCACTACCACCACCTTTCCCATGCTGCTGCTCCCTCATCTCCCTCAAAGCCCTCATCAACCGCCTAAACCTTTCCAAATCCCCCACCTCCACTTCCACGCAAACCACGTCCGTCCCCGGCGGAATCACCACGCCGCGCTGGAACAGATAGAGCTCCACCTCATCACAGTCAAAATACTCTCCGGCAAAGCCGGGGAGGAGCATGCGCATGTCGTCGCTGAGCGCCTCGTCGCGGATGGCCGAGATGGAAGGTGTGAAGGGCCCCTGGGCAAACCCCGCGGTGGTGGCCGGCTTGTCAAAGTCGAGGAGGCCGGTGTTGCCTGTTGGTAGGGGGGCGTGAATGTGCTGCTGCCGCCGCTGCTGCTGGTGGCGGTGGTGGTTGTGGGATCTGTTGGCATAGTCGGAGGCGTGGGTGTCCGTGACGGGGAGGGAAGGATTCCGGGTCCTGCTGATGACGAGGAAACGGCGTTTCGCAGGGCTTGAGCGGCTCTATTGGCCATCTCATCCATCCCAAGTCCAGTCGTCCCAGGGCCACCAACGGTGAAATGCGTCCCGGCGCCGCCGAGATTGTAGAACGGCACGCCCCAGTAATTCAAGCTCCACCTCGAATCGTTGGCCAACACTCTTCTCAGCCGCTGGACGATCGCCTCGGGGGTTTCCAGCATCAGACTAAACCCAAACACGCGCTTGATCCAATGTCGCGGTGGGCTGGGCATGGTGAGAAGGTCCAGAGCACGTTCAAGAGCGAAGCGTTGCAATCGCCGGCCGAAGGTGCTTTCGAGGGTTGCGAAGGTGAGAGGTGGCGGGAGGGAAAGGTAGGGGTTGGGAACGGAGATGGATGATGGAGTGAGCGGTGGCGGGGCGATGGTGGCAGAGGGGTAGGTGAATGCCGGAGCGCTGCTGGAATTGGAGCAGAGCGAGAAAGGCGTGGCTCCGGATGTGCTGACAGCGCATGAGGCTGGATTGTCGTAAGTAAAAGGGCAAAGAGGGTTGGAGTCGGGGTTCAGGGGGTCATCAGCCAGGGTTGGGATGGAGGAGTCAAGCTCGGGAGTTGTACCCGGCGCTGGGTCTCCGGAAAGTGATCCGGATGTCTCAGTCACGGGGTTAGATGGCGATCTGGCCGCCGATGTCCCTGGAGCAGTTGGTCTCGATGTGCTCGAGGTACTCGAATGCTGCTCGCTGCTCGTGGGCCTAGGATCCGCAGACGCATCATCGTCACTCGCCTCCCGAGCTAGGGATAGGAACTTTTCGGTGGTCTGACGGAGCTGGCGGCCAAACTCGGGGAATCGATCGAGCAAGCCGCTGCGCAAAGCGAAATCGTGTAGTTGCATAAAGGCATTGCTCATTTCCTCGTTCGCGCTGGCCAGAGTTTTGACCTTATTCTCCAAGTTCTGGATGGTCTGCTCCTTGCGGTCCCGGTAGGCCCGCTGGGCCAGGCGGATTTGGGTCCGTCGACGCTGAACCACAGTCAGCGGTGCTGGATGTAAGACGAGTAGCAATTGGCGATGAATTATCCAGAGTGGAACAGCGACCAGCTTCCTCTTGGACTACAAGTAAGGTACTTACCTCGGCAGCCGTTTCATCTTTGGTCTCGAGTCGTGGCCGGCCCCTAGCCCTCTTCTTTTCTTCCTGAGGCTCCGGTGTACTTCCGGCCTGGGTCCTCACTCGTTTCTTGGACGCCGGATCGGCGCGCTTTGATGAAGTGGAAGCCAGGTTCACGATGCTAGCGTCAATGCCGCCATATGTCTCGGCGCTGAGAATGGGCAGGTCACCATGTGTATACAGCATCGCGTTTGTCTTATTTTGGTCTTGGAATTCCTGAGGCATGAGAGACATCTTTCCAGATTTACAAGTCTTTGGCTCAGGACCGGCAACTGGGGAAAATATATCAGTAAACATGTAATGACGTTGTCGGCATTCGTCGGATTACAAACTCGCGCCGTAAATCGGCGGGCGGGATTAAGCTTACAGAGTAGGCGGGATTTCAATGGTGTCAACGGATGCGAGTGCCGGGCCAAGAAAGCGAGCAGGCCGCTGTCACATGCTGCTTGGTAATCAAAAGTCTAAGAACTGACAGTGCTCCGAAATGAGGCGGGCGTCCGCAACAAGGTTGGGTTTAGCTAATGGCTGGTCCAAAAAAACATATATCTCAAAGTGTCAAAGATTTGGGGTTGTCTTGCTGAAAGTCGTAGAGCTGAGGAGACTTCTGGACTGAGACTGGAGAGTTCAAGACTATTACACTTCATCGGGACAGCACCGTATGCGCTTTTTGTCTGAACACGGCCCTGGCGCAGTTGCGGAATCAAGCCCCAACAAAATCCCGGGGCATCAGGGATGTCGTCATCCCCCTCCTTGTTGCCTGGGGAAGACTCTCGGCGATTGGGTTGATGGGTTATGTGGCTGACCACAGCAACAATGGATGGAGGGTTCAAGCCATATGGTACCGGCACCTATCCGGAAAGGAACGAAAACGAGGTTGGCATGCTGCGCAGAGCGAAGACCTTCCAATCCAAAACAGGAGAGTCAAAGTCCATTTCCATTCGGAAACATGTGCCGAACGGATTCCCTTGGGCCTTGGTGGCCTGTCCGGGATCAGGTAGAAGGGAGAGAGAACCCGGGTTGGCTGACATGCAGAGGATAATGTCTGGAGAAATGCAAGTAAGGCCAATTTGTGTGACCTTGATAACTTGAAGAACGAAGCTGATGTACTTCGTACAACAAGAGAAAGAGAAGTCAACCTAAATGATGAGAAAGCACATATCGTTCGTTGCCCGCAGGAACGTCAATTTTATCCTTCTTCTGAAACTCCTCAGGTAGAATCAGGTACTGGGATTCAGGACCGTACCTTGGACCCCCGGGTTCCTCAAGCCTGGAGACCATACTTAACTACCATTAGTAGGTACGAGACTCAACAAGCGGTATTCGATGCAGCAAGGAAGACTGACTTCGCGGCCGGGAGACTATGGCCCTCCGTTGCAGACGACCGAGAATTGACCAATGACGCAACATTCGCAAGGACATGGGCCCCACAACCCCGCTCCTCCCACTGTTTCCGCTGGAGCTAAGCCGCCCAGATGGGTTCCACTTACAGGGCTGTGTTCAGAACCCACGCACCCGCTGTCGCTTCCAGGCCAAGCCCAAGAAACTGATGAAACCAAAAAGGGAGGTCGGGAATGCAGACTGCAAACCATCTCTCACCACCAAAAAAGTTGGTGTTCTGTCGTTGCTGACCAGACGCTGACCCGATCTTGACGAGGCATTCAGCGCCCGTCTTTTTGGATCGTTTCCCGGGACGATCTGTGTCTTCAATAGATAGGATAGTCTTTGGATTGTACTTAGTTGGCGCCATGTTCGAGCAGTAACCCTTCGTGCGCTCCTCGATTCAGCATCATCCCGGCTGTCGTCTCTCTGTTCCTCCACCTTCGTCCGAACCTCTCCAGTCCCCGACCGATCCCTCACGGAGACCCCAGATACCGACATGGACGACCTCAGCCACGGTTGGCAAACCGTCATTCCCACTTCCTTCGCCGGAATGCGGCGTCTGCCATGGTTCCAGCTGGAGGAAGTCGAGCGCAAAATCCTGGAGGAGTGGGAGGCGTCGCGGAATCATTGGTCTGGCATGTACGGCTACCTCCGCCCCATGATTTCTAGCGTTTTGGAACATTGAGGACACTGACGTCTCGCAGAGGAAAGCATTTACCCATCGACGACTTCACTGAGGCCAAAAAGCTTCACGAGCGCTTCAGGCTGGCATCCGACACTCCGCTTGGATCAGGGAGCTTTGGCGTGGTGCAGAAAGTCCAGTTCCACACCAACAACCGGTCAATATGTCTGGCCCGAAAGCTAGTCCGTCGGCCACATCGCCGATACCCCATGCAGCTCCTTCGCGAAGAGGCCAATGTGATGGAGAGGTTGGTCCATGAGCACATCATCAAGCTCGTTGGTACCTACTGCATCCAGGACAAGCTCTACCTGCTGTTATGGCCAGTTGCTGTCTGCAACCTGGAAATACTACTCAGTGATATTGATAGCCTCCGGACAGGCGAGGGCGACACGGAGGACATCGTTAGCCGACTACACTCTCTCGACCTCAAGGACCTCGATGCCGTCAAGCAGCCACGCGCCAAGCTGAGGAATCCCAAAGGCCAGGGCAACTGCCCCATCGAGTTTTTGCGCGAGATCATGGGCTGTGTTACCCGAGCCCTTGCCTATTGCCACAGCGAAGACGTCCGGCATCTCGACTTGAAGCCGTCTAACATCCTCATCAACCCTGGCCGTGTGTACCTCGCCGACTTTGGCATCGCTAAGGACGTCCACGATCGCGAAAACACTATGACCCGCGGCGCCCACGGCACTCCCAAGTGGAGGGCACCTGAGTCTCAACAATGCACGACCGACTGGTCCATGAAAGCCGCCGATGTTTATTCTCTGGGAATGGTTTTGCTGAACATTACCACTGCCATCAGCTACGGGCCCCTGGATGAGTTCGATGCCATGCTCTGCGACATGTCCCACGGCGGGCGTATGGACAAGTTGAATGAACTTCTCCAAAAGGTGGAAGCCCTTGCCCTAGCCACCCAAGAATTTGAGGATGTCAAGGCTCCAACATTCGGCCCCAGGCATCCGGTCCGGCTCATCAGGATGATGGTCTCCGAAAACCCAGACCAGCGGCCCAAGATTTCCCAAGTTGACAACGAGCTCATCGATCTTGGAGGGATCGATCAGGTTTACCACGCCCAGTGCTGCAAGGCATCGCCCCGTGCCATATCGAAACGTCTGAACGCCCGGTACAAGGAAGCTATCGAGGAGCGGAACCACCTGAGAGCAGAGAACGAGACACTCAGCAAGCGAGTGCAGGTTTTGGAGGCGAAGGATGCCACTTATGAATCCCGCATTGCTCACGAACGCAAGGCACAGCTTGACACAATCTCCAAGCTCCAGGCACAGCTAGACAAGGAGCGAGCCGAGAAGAAGAACCTAGAAGCCAAGCTGGCCGAGCTTCAACGCAGGCAACCCCGCATCCCACGTCCTGCGACCGTGTTCCATTCGAAACCGGACCGCGAAGAGGGCGTAGCAATCCGCCAACGGCAGACACATCCTATTCCGAACACCGTGACCGTTCAACAGCCACGACCCCCAACCACTCGGGTACAGCAACCCAGTCCTGCCCCATCAGTAACCAGCAACGGAGCCGCCGCCCGGTTGACCTACTCCCAAACCGTGGCGGCTTCAGCTGCTAGTGTCATCGCCGCTGCCCAAGCCGGCATCAAAACCCCGAACCGCAGAGACTCCCTCATCCCTTCTCCCTCGCCATCGCCTCTCTTCGCGCACAGCCACAGTCCCTCCCCGACCCCAAGTCCCGACCCATCCGCAACGTCAACAACGGCAATCCTGGCAGGCTACCCTCTCCGCTCGCGGCCCTCGGGGTCCCGTCTCCCGATCCGCACCACCACACCTCTCACTCCAGGCGGCATGCAGCGCGATCCGTCGTCGACAGACAGCACGCAATACAGCATGTCCAGCTCCGTGTTTGACAGGCTAAGCGGCTCCAAGGCCTCCCTGGCGGAGACGAGCGTCATGTCCACCCCACCACAGAAGCCTGAAGCAGTGATCATGACGAGACAGGGAAGTAGGACGGTGTTGGATATGCGGAGACCAGGGAGTCCGCCTCCGAAACCCCGGCAGGCACGGCCTGCGGTTGAAAGGGAAAGGAGAATGTCGAATGCCGCTGATGACGAGTTTGAAGAGGTTTCTCGCCATGGGCTCGGCTTAGGCTTAACGGATCCGGTTGATGAGAGCCAAAGCCAAAGCCAAAGCCAGGGAGAGCGTGAACGCGTCAGGAGGGAAAGCCAAAACACCCATGAGCGATTCAGGCGGGAGAGTGTGGTGAGCTACAGCAGTATGGGCTGCGGCGGTGGCGCGGCTGTCAACGCCGGTACTGTTGACGGAGGCAGCGTTCGTGGAGGAGACTCGGCTAGCGTGGCGAGTTTTGTCATCGGTGCTGGCACGACGACGACAGCTAGTCCGGAGCAGTCGGCTCTGTCGTCGCCGCAGCCTTCCTTTGCTTCGCTCGAGAGGAATGGAGCGAGAGTGATGATCCCGCCGTCGCTGCCGACTGGCAAGAGTTGGGCAGAGGTGGCGAGGAGGGAGAAGAAGAAGGCTCCGCGACCCGTTCAACCTGTCCGACCTGTCCAACCTGTCCAGTGAGTTCTGGAACGGGAGAGGGAGGTTTGGCATGACCTGGCACGCCAGGATGGGAAGTGCAAGGCCGGAATGTATGTTATGACAGTTTGGAATATTTGGTGGAACGACGGGGATTTTACGTGATGATACCAACCAACCTTGGATAACACTTGATGATCATGACAGGAGGGTTTTGGGAGATAGAAAAAATAATTGACGGCATGAACGATGTCCAATGAGCTCTTGCCTGTAGACACCATCCAAAGGCCCATTATGAACGGAATCTTGGATACTAGGGGTTAGGAGAAATCAAGAATTTATGGAGTACGAGTCCAGGATCTATATGTAGAGCTATACCGGTTGATGTTTGATGTGCCAACAAATTTGTTCATCAACAATGTGCTCTGCTCTGTATCGTCCCGGTTTTGGTTTTCGAAAGAATCACGAGGTAGTCCCTCGGACATTCAGTTCTTCGAGTTGTTCAGATAGAGGTTGGATAAAAGCAGCATACCCGGACCTCTAAGGATCCTTTCCTCGCATCCCCTACCTATTCCCAGGCATCGAATGAACGCGCAACACTTAAAAGATGGCACTGAGTGAGGCAGCGACTACTTGCGCAGAACAGCACCGGGTAGTTCGGGGGATTGGGGGTGTCACAAGGCCTTGAACAAAGGCCGAGCCGAGTCACGATGGTTGATTGGCTGAGTGTGACGGGTAGCTGTGTAGACGTGAGGAGCTTGCGTTTGTCTTTTGGTGCCTGCAGTTCTCTACTTCAGCTTGGAGGCCATTTGACATCTCGCGATGCACTATTATTTATTTGTCCTCTGGCCAAGAAAACCCCCAATCCACTCATCAGCTCAACCAGTACACCGGCAGTTTGCGTCGTATGCTTTTGTGACGGGTTCTTGTTGAGAAGAGACGTATCGTCTGTCACTTTGTGGCGTCGTCTTTGACATCTTGATTGAAAGGCGGCAGATTCCGATCTCATCTTCGACTACAGGTATGGCATCCCAACGCGGCCAGTGTAAAGTTCTGCAGAAACGCCGGTTTCGCGGTTCAGCCGCAGGTCCCACTTTTATTATCCGTTCACGACAGATCCTGCGGGGCGTATGCCCGTTTCGCACATAAGGTCTTGGCGTAGAGAACTTGGCCAATCAGAGCGGTCCTCGTTTTTTCGATACTTAGTTACCCAATGCGACCACTCCCTTGACTCGCATAGTTGTATACCCCTCGCACCGCTACAGGCTTCCTCCACTTTTCCACCTAAAACTCTTGCCAGTTCCCAGCCAGGTATGTATTTTCCTCCCTCCTTCAATAAATCACCTATTTCTCTATTGTCTTTTGGTATTGCTTCATTTAAGTATAGGAAAAGAGAGCTCTTTCTTAGTGATAGTGGGGTTCAATTTGTAGCGGTGTTCTCTTCGAGGTTATGGTGTGGCTGCGCTTGAAGTCTTGGCTCCTCCGTAGGCAGGTATGCAATAAAACCGTTGTTTAAAGGGGGTGCACCCTGGGGACCCTGGGGGTACAACTAGTGTGGCCACTGAACCACGAAACCGGCGTTTCTGCGGAACTTTACACTGGCCCCGTTGGGATGCCATATACAGGTCTAATTTGATCTCTGGCTGCTGCAGCTGCAGAGACGCGTTTGTCAGCCTTGTCCTCGACCATCCATTTGGAAACAGTCGTCGACTGCAGGAAGGTACGAGACCACAACACTCCCGCAAGTTCCTGCTGTCTCACAACAGCTGTTGGGAGGAGGGTTCTGGTTGGTTGATATCTGTTTAGTGGTGGAAGCAGCGGAGCGGGACCACCCAAGACAACAACCTGGAAGCACCAGGGAGCTGACGGAAGACGGCACGGGGCAGCTTCCGTTCGCCGAGACCTGCAGTTTGCAGTCAACTCACCAGCTCAATCGAAGCACCACCCGACAAACTCCCCTGGAACCCTGGTCGCTGCATCTCACCGGCATCCAGGAATCTTGGGTGGTCCGGACCAACAACCGACGACCACAGACAGCATCTCCATTTTACATATCTCATTTCTCGAAGGTGCAGATTTTCATCCAGCCTGCTGTCCCAAGGAATTTGGTCGGGGATTGACAGCGAAGCCCATTTAGAAGATATCAGGTATGTATGCCCAGACAGGACTATGAAATGTTTGGAGCAATGCGGTTCCGTCAAAGCTCAGCCCCTCTGCCCCTCTGGATCCATGCATGACGTTCTTGGTTTCGCCTTGTTGGGGATGGGCATGTTGAATGTTGGAACATGGGTTAGCGATTCGCGACCCGACTCTCCGGCACCGTGCCGCTGCTGCCCGCGTCCAACAGCCTCATCGTCTCTACCCACTTCCATCAGACTTCGAAGCTGACATCTCCCCTCATCTTGCAGAACGGCCATTCGGACAGATCCGCCCATCGACGTACCAGCTGTGCCAACTCCCGATTCCGGCTTGCGATAGGCCCCATCTCGTACTCAGGTACACTTGCGCTGCGTGGCAACCACATCGCGCAGCACAAGCAACGCACGCAACGCCTACTATCTGGGATATCTCACGCCCCTCTTCCCGCGAAACTGTTGCCTCCTGGGGCGAAATGACTGCCGTCGAGAATCGTCACCATTAGTTCAGCTCCACATTTCCTTTCCGCCTGCTCCCGTCGACTTCGCGCGGGGAGTCGTCGTCGACCATAGCCACCGACCAGCGAACTCGCCCAGCTCCCTCAAGGCGCCATTGCGCGTCTTCGACGGCCTCGCTGTACACTTGATACGAAGGCCAAGATTACCCCGCCGCAACTGGTGCGTCTCAGGAAGAAACTAAACGACCATGGATGAAGCGCTCGAAACAAATCCCGGCGCCGACGCTGCCTTTGCTGCGTCTGCCGGCGGAGCCGCTCCCGCGTTTCTTTCAGGCCTGCTTCCTTCTTTCGAGACTATCTCGCGCGCTACGTCTCCGGGTATCCCGTGCGGCGAGCATCAGGACGAAGACGACAAGAAGCGTTATCGGCCCCGCACCTTCAGCTACTTCCGCCTGCTGCCCTACCAAGTCGAGGATGATGCGCATCGCGACGCCGCCCTGCGTGGCATTCTCAAGAACCTCTACATCTCCATCATGGCTGAAGACTTTTCGCCTGGTGCGCTTCACTGGACCCGTGAGCTTCAGGGATGGCTGAATCTCAAGTTTGAGATGACTAGGGATCTGCGCGCACGCCTCGCTCTACTGTACTACCACCTCGCCTTGGCGCCCGGCCTGGACCCAAACACGGCGGACCGCTTCTCGCGCATGGTCATCACCTTGACAAAAAAGAAGCATTACCTCAAGCCAGGCGAAGACCTTACCCTGGATTGGCGGCCGTTGTGGAAGGAGTTGAAGCCCCTGGTCTTGCCGTCCGAGTCGCCGCTGCACCAGGCGGCCCGTAGGAGGTCATCCAAACATCTACTCAAGTTGTGCCTTCACGCGAGCTCTTACTTCGACCCCAAGGAGCGTCGTGCCATCTTAGAGGAGTTGCTTCCGTACTTCTCCACGTCGGCCCTGTCCAACGCCTTCATCGTGGCGGGCGCGCTCAACATCATGCTGCCGACAAGTCCTGCGCCCCCCACGGAGCCCCAGTCGCAGCCTTCCGACCTCTTCCCTACTTTCTTCCACCTTTGGTCACTGATGGCTCGGTCCAAGACCTTTGATGTCATCTTCATCGACATCTTGTCCCGCATGGCCCGTGACTACCTTGGCTGCACTCACGTCCCGTTTACCGAACACGGCATCTTTACCCGCGAGCAGTCCGACCTGGTGTTCACGGCCATTCTGCGCCTCACGGAGATCCCCGTTGGCCAGGCCAACTCCCCTTACACCTCGCTCGACTACGCCTCTGGCCTCGGCGTCTACCTGGAGAAGGACAGGAAAAAGTACCCAGTTCCATACATGGTCGCTAGATGGATCGCCCATTCTCTGTCGCCGCTGTGCCTCAACCATGAGAGCTCCGTCTTGGCCAGCCTTGAGGGCCTGATGGAATCCATAGACACCTTCTTCCATCCGTCCAACCAGGGTGCTTGGACCGGCTTCCTGGCCCAGCTCACGTATTTCCTCACAGACATCTTTGTCTCGCGCTGGAATCGCGAGCAGAGCGGCGAGCTCGATGTGCCGGCCGAGCGCCGCATCAATGATGAGCTAAAACGTCGCTTCGTGCTAGCTCTGCGGGAGGTGACCTTCATGGGCCTGTTTGCCAAAAGCTCCAAGGTGGTGAACTACTACTATTCTACTCTGCAGGGTCTTGCTTATCTTGAGCCTGATCTTATGTTGCCTGGCACCCTGCAGCGGTTCTACCCCAGCTTGCAGGGCCTCGTTGAGGTCCACCGCACGACTTCAAGTCTCTGCGGCCTGCAGATGATTGCCAACATCATGGCCAAGCAGAAGGGTTATCGTTGCCACATCACGGCGTTGCTGGCTCTAGCGCTGCCGGGTATCGACGCCAACGATCTGGGAAAGACCCAATACACGCTCAACTTTATCCAGGCCGTTGCCTACAGCATTCCCTTCGTGCCATTGGTGCGCGAAAATGACAAAATCCATGACACAAGCCTGGCCGTGAACTGGGTCCAGGGAGAGATGGAGCGAATGGAGCGCGAGGGTCAAGACGTCAAGATTTGTTACCGCGAGGAGTTGTCCGACGAGGACGAGGCCAATATCTTGCGCTCATCCACCGCCGGCCTGGGTGAGTTTGTGCTCGCCCTGCTCGGCAAGGTGTTTGCCCTGCTTGAAAACCTTCCGGACTCGAGCCACCTGCGCACGGGTTCGCCCGAGGACAACGTAATAAACACGTTGCCGGCAGCCCTGACACCACTGTTTGCTTCCCTGTCTCCCGAGCTCTTCGACATGGCTCTCGATAAGCTGGCTACGTTTGTCTCGACTCACGTTGTACATCAGGCTCGGGATGCCATGGCCTGGATATGTAACGCCCTCTGCAAGGCCAACCCTGAAAAGACCCTCAAGGTGTTCATTCCTATGCTCATTGCCAATATCCGCAATGAAATCGACTACAACGGCGCCGCCTCGGACCGGAGCAGCGGAACCGAGGTGCTCCCTCGTGATCGCGCCCTGGTTTGGCACGTCAGCATGCTGAGCATGTGCGTTGTTCACGTTGGAGCCGAGGTCCTCAAGTACAAGGACGAGTTGTTTGAGATCGCTGAGTACATGCAGCAGAAGTGCCGTGGTCTGCCAACCATCCACATTTCCAACTACATCCACCACCTGCTGCTGAACCTGACTCATACCTATCCTATCGACAACGCCCTGTACGAGCCGGGATCCGTTCCCAATGGGCCAGACATTCAGGACTGGGGTCGCATCACTCCTCCCAGCGAGCTGACCATCCGGTGGCATCGCCCGTCGGAGCCTGAGATTCAGTTTGCGGTGGAGCTTTTCGAGAGCCAGGCTCGGAGTGCCGCGCGCAAGATCGAGCAGCTGATGAGCGACGATCCGCCTGTCAGCAGGAAGGGCAAGAACAAAGAGTGGTCGGACGAGTTGTCCAGGAGCTTGACAGCCCTGCGGCTCATCATATCAGGCGTTGCGACCTTGTTCGATCCGGTTCGCGCCTCCGGCGAGCGGCGGGCCACTGGCGAGGCTGTCAATGGCGGCGGAGATGGCGTCAAGTTCGACGCGGACGGCGACGCCATGATGGAGGAGGACGACGACCCGCTCGCTGAGGTGGCGGATGACGACGAGTTGAAGCGCCAATTCCACTACCCCGCCGGTTATCCGCTGAAGCCCGACGATCCCTTCTACGACCGCATCCATGACCTGCGCGAGGAGATTGGCCGGCTGCTCTCGCGCACGCACGCCTTTCTCAACGCCAACCAGGAAGATGACGTCGCGTGCTTTACGGCCCTTTATGCCACCTACCGGACGTGGATCACGGATGTCGGTATCGAGCGTTCTGCCCATCCGCTCGAGCGTTTGCTGCGCCTGTACAAGGCCGATATCTCTCCGTTCAAGATTAGCGGTCTACGGAAGCACTACCCGCGGCCTCTCCTCATCAAGCGTGCCGACGCATACCAGCTCCAGCGCGTCAAGTACAACGCGGCGTATCGGGAGAAGAGCGAGCTCGACAAGCAGCTGCTCCTTGATCTTGCCGAGTCGTGCACCTCGTCGTACTCCGATGTCCGGCGAGTGGCGCAGGGGGCCCAAGATTCGTCGCTCAAGGTTCTCATCGGGGGTAGGCCGTTGGTCATCCCCGTGGTCCTTGACCGGTTCCGCAAGGCTCTCGATGAAAACGACCACGACCGCATTAAGGGAGCCATGTATACGTTGCTGTTCACGACGTTGATCAAGACGGTCATGCGCGACTGGCGGTTTGCCCCCGACTTGATGCGCCTGTACATAAGGACTGCCGGCGTGGATAAGTCGTCCATTCAGACACTTGGGTCCTCGGCGTTGTACCCGCTGCTTGATTTTGGCAAGCCGCTGGAGCGCATGATTCTGTACGACTCTGAGCTTGTCAACAATGCGATCCGCCCGACAGAGGACTGCACGGCCGCCATTAAGCGCCGCAGTGACTTCATCCGCGAGCGACGGGCGAAGGTTGAGGCCAAGAAGGCGGCACTGGGTCTGGAGTTGACCAAGATGGCGCGTGAATCGCACTGGAAGGTTGCGAGCCGATGCGCCATCTTCGCGCTGAATTGCACCCTGCGGTTTGATACGCTTGGTAATCCCGAGTTTGTCGAGCTGGTTGCTCAGGGCACCAATGACCCTCACCCAAGTTTGCGCTCCAACTACCTGTCCGCCTTCTCGGCCCTGTTCACTGCCATCGACATGCGTGCCGTGTACAGCCACGACTACAGGAACTACCTCAGCGAGGACGAAGTCGACATCAATAAGTTCACCGTCCCGGTGTCCTCCTTCGCCCCGAACGTCACGGAGAAGTTCCTCGCCCAGTTCGAGAAGTACGACGACCCTGAGTACTACGTTGACTGCGATCATCCGGGCTGGCTCGTGTGGGGCAAGGAATTCACAGCCTCCAGGGCCGACCCGAAGCCATTCCTCGCGTACGATGAGATGGAGGAGCGCGTGCGCGACCAGATCGGCCGCATCATTACCAAAGACTGGCTGCAGCAGTGCTTCGCGTACCTCAAGCAGGAGCCCAGGGACTCCGGGGCGGATCGTTTCCGCATGCAGAACCTGGTTCTGCTGATGAACGTGTTCGATCTGGTGCATTACGGAAAGACGGCTGCTACGTTTGATGACATTGTGGACCTGGTCAAGGACGTGTATGGCGATGGCAGCGACAAGCATCAGCATCGTGCTACAGCAGAGATTCTTGGCGCGTTGTTGGCTGGCAGTGTGGATGACCCCAAGGAGATGCGCGACCGCGCCTGGTCGTTTGCGGCACCCATGATGCTCAAGATCATCGCGGACGACTTGACACCCGACAACCTGTCATACTGGATGACCTGCTTGCACGTCGTCATCGACGCCAAGGACCCGAGACGTTGCCGTGAGTTGACCGAGGCGCTGGCTTCCTTCCGCCTGGACAGGTCTTCCAACGCCGCGTTCAAGGAGTCTGCCAAGGTGCAGCTGGTCGAGTTCATCATTAACGACGCTGGTTGGCACTTCCGGAACGAGAAGCCCATCCTTGAGGACTTCCTTGCCCACCTCGACCATCCGTACAAGTCGGTCCGCGAGTCCATCGGCCGCGTCATTGCCACGATTTACCGCACCCGTTACCACGAGTCGTTCCGCGACGTCTCAACCCTTCTCGAGCAGAACAAGGCTGCCTCGTCCATTGGCTTGCGCGCCTACCAGCCGTCAGAGGAATTCGCTGCCACCATCCGCGAGGTGTTTGATCGTCTGGAGAAGTGGCGGCTGGAGCGGGAACCGGGCCAACAAACCCCGTGCAGCTACACGTCGGGCTCCAAGACCGTCCTCATCTGGCTCGACAGCATGCTCTCATCTCAGGAATGCATCCAACTTGTTCCCTTCTTCCCCGACCCATTCATCGATCAGCTCCTCCACATGATGGACGTCAAGGAGGACCCCGAGCTTATGAAGCTGGCGTACCACGTGTACCGTCACCTGCCCAACGTCCCCTTCCGCCAGGGTGAGGACGAAGCCTTCATCGCAGCCCTCATCCGCGTCGGAAAGACGGCGAGCTCATGGCATCAACGGCTGCGAGCGCTGGTTAACATGCAAGTCATCTACTTCCGCCGGCTCTTCCTCACCCAACCTGCGCAGCGGCAAATGCTTTTCGACGCCGTCGGCGACATGCTCGCGGACCCGCAGCTCGAGGTGCGCGATTGCGCCAGCGCCACACTGGCGGGCATGATCCGCTGCTCGCCCGCCGCGATACGCAACCCCATCATCTATCACCTCAAGGAACGCTTCGAACGGCAGCTAATGGAGAATCCCATGCCCAAGCGTAAGAAGATTCCGGGCACGGATACCCCGGTAGACACGCAACGGCAGATTGTGAAGCGCCACGCGGCGGTGCTGGGGTTGGGAGCGCTGATCGAGGCGTTCCCGTACGCGACGCCGCCGCCGAAGTGGATGCCGGAGGTGCTGGCGGGGTTGGCGACGCGCGCGGCGAATGACCCCGGCGTCGTGGGCAAGGCGACCAAGGCGATTTTGGCGGAGTTTAAAAAGACGAGGCAAGATAGTTGGAGTGTGGATCAGAAGGTTTGTCCCTTGTCTTTTCCATTCCCTTTCCGATGACTTGGAAATGCCTTGGGGGCTTGTGCTAACTTTGCGATGCAGTATTTTACCAGCGAGCAGCTTGAAGATCTAGAGGGTGTGCTCTGGAAGAGCTACTTTGCTTAAAGGTTACTCGAGACCAGCGTCGAAGAGCGTTTGTTCTTCGCTTCAGGGTGTGAGTTTGCGAGGGGATGGACGACAGGCATGGGCATGAACCTCGGCTCGGTGGATGGAAGGGAGCGTCATTGGCACGTCATGGTGAGGAATATTGAGAGATGGTTTCGGCTAGATACAATGGTTTGAGGAGGTCCATGGGAATGGGGGAGCATGGGGATAGGAAGAACGTCTGGGAAACGGCTCGCATGGGATGATGGATGAACGGGAAGCATAGGATGAGGTATTAGACTAGGTAGGCAGGATTCGCTGGAGTGATGAGTAATAGATTCAAGAAAAGCGGACCGATTTCTTTTTGTATCATCAGCATTAGTCCAGTCGTGTCACCCTGGTCTTTTTACTTGGGGAGGAATGACAAAAAATAATCGCCAACACTGAGCGGCGTCCAACACAGCTATTGAGTAGACTTTAAGCAACTACTTATCTGTCCTGTCAAGCCAACAGAAACCCAAATCGCTCCCCAGTAATTGGCAAAAATTCATGAAAAAGTGATCGACCCAGGGATCGAACCTGGCACCTTCTCGGTGGGAAGATTCCCAGCAGATTCACATTTTGTGAACGAGACGTGATAACCACTACACCAGTCGACCTTGGCAAAATGGGTCAAACTCAAGATCTAATTACCCCGAGCTATAATATCACGTGACCTTGTAACAATTGTGCCTCGACTTCTACGGCAAGAGTAATACCTGAGGGAGCATGTTAGGGTATGAAGTAAGGGGCTTCGCAGAGATGGCATACTCTTGAGACAAGCACCGACTACGTGAAGAACTTCTGTCTCCGTCATTTTATGTGTTTCTCATTGAGTCCAGAATGTGGTGAAGCAGAGCGCAAACATCACTTCTCTCCCACCTCTAATACCGAAAAACCTTTTGTGTCCTCTTTTCTCTTTCTCTTTCCCACGCCTTTCTTTTTTTCTTTCTTCTTTCTGTTTCCCTTTCGTCTTTTCTTCCTTTTTTTTCTTTTTCCGTTTTATTCTTTATTCTTTACTTTTACTTTTATTTTTTTAAACAAAGGCAGTGAGGGATCAAGACGTTGCAATGCCATGCCTCTGACAAGGAACCGTACCTAATCACGTTATATTGCGCGCCTGGACATGGAAGGAGCGTGTAAAAGGAGAGCATGATGTGGACGTTTGGTGGCACTGGCTCCTAGACATGACGATCTCGATGACTTTTGACGTGGACGACAGCAGACCTGCGCTGTACGCAACACTCCCATGCTGATTATGATATGATTCAGAGTTCGGACGAGGTCTTGGGTGTGACTAAGTAATTAAAGAGGTTGCATGAGCCTCGATCTTCTCCCGTGTTATGTCAGGTATGAACATCGTGACCTCTCTACAATCACGGACCATTCTGCCGGAAAGCCTCCAATATTATCCATCTACCACAGCATTCCAGAACGTAACCAGGCCCTGACCATGTGCAAAGAAATCTACTTCTACTGCTCACACCCATTTTGTGAGGTAATAGTTGGCCGCTACCGCCGCCACTGCAAGGAAACCATCTTTGCCTGGATGGACGGGACAGGCAATGGGCTCTTTGGCAGTTGTAAAACAGGCGAGAGCTATGCTGGAACGAAGGAGCCGGACAACTATTGTGAATTTCATGGAGTTCGGCGGGCAAGGCTCATGCAAATCGTAGAGTCGCATGTTCAAAAGATCATGTAAGCCTGGGGCACTTATGGAAGGACATAGGGTTGATGGTAAGAGGGTCGAGGGGAGAGTTGAATGTGGCTTGTTGTAGGGAGTTGCTTGTGAAACGGTTGGACTCGGCGTGGCAGCTAGGCAATGGGTAGGGAACAAGTGGCGTTGCGTTGTTCGAGTTTCCCTTTGTCGGCCATAATTGACTCACCTTCTGTACTCTGGTGGCCGAGACACAGTGGTGAAAGCTGCTAAAGGACCTCCAAGTTGTTCCAGGGTCATCGAGACATAGCTTGGAATCTGGATACGGCCGATTGTCAGCATGTATTAGCTTTGTCTTGCACTACGGCCATGTTCTGTTGACGTGGATGAAACACATCATCAAGCATCACTCACAGCAATCCAGCTGCCAGGTTGTCATGTCGACTCAAGGCTATGAAAATCCGCTTTGGGCATCACAACTGTCAGGCACCCAAAAGGCCCACCGATTCGGGTTGTATCAACCTACTTCCGAGAATACACACATCCACAGTTTACAATGTGTTGGGAAATTCCGCGGCTCTGTGCCCATTCAGACTGCCCGATTCTCATAGACCATCGTCAGCAAACTGCGAGGAAGCCCGGAATGTCGGTATTGGCATTTTTGGAAACTGTTCCATGCGGGTACGACGAGGTTCTGCTGAACGGGGCAGCACTTTTTGCCATCGGCATATGAGAGAACGGCCCCTGTGGAAGAGAATGATGTACTTCAACTATGACAGGAGATCTTGAGGCATATATGGCTATGAGCCGGACGTCTGCTGCCAATCTCATAGAAGCTAGGAGTCACTATCGTTGATTTAACAGTTCATAATAACTACAAAATCTCAACCCCTGGTTACTTCAAACTCCTAGATGGCTTGAAGGCACAAGCTTCTTCAGTGATATTATTAACTTGAATATTGTATTCGATATTGTCATAGAACTCTAGAGTTGTACTTCCCAAAAGTCCCCCGATAACCAGTTGGTGCTTGATTATCATCCCCTTGGAGTTACACTGAGTTTGACTTTGTGTTAAGAGTCGGTCCTTTCAATTTCTCAGAGCGATCCCGTGGTTTCACACCTCAGTAGTGAACTCCATTATATATACCTGAATCCTCTCTCCTGGACATCACGTTGATTTATGGCATGATATTTCCAACGCGAAGATCTATCCCCTATACTCGCACCTACAGCTCTAATAGTCTTCCCGTTGGACACTCACCAGCAAGCACAATGTGCTATGTCATTCCCCTTTCTTGTTCCTATCGGAACTGCTTCATGATTGTGACGTCCAGTAGCCATCAGTGCGATGAGGCTTTTCAACGTTCGCTCCGATTCGGACGCTGTAGTCTGGGGGTAGTTATGCTTCCACCATACAAAGGACGGCGCCCGTGTGGATTGCACCGAGGTCTGGTATTGTAGGAGGTTTTCGGCGGATGCAGGAAGTCAGAGCCAGGAATATTACGCACCATGACTTCTGAGCGAAGGCGGTTAGCATTGCGTTGCATTAATCGGCATCGACTAATAATATGAATCTTGTGGTTGTATTATCTCCTTAGTGTTAAGGATCTATCATCGTCTTTGATCTGTATCAGGCTAGGGAACTCAGCTGCTTAGTGACCAATTCAACCCCAAAATAGCGCTTCCCAGTATGTCCCTGACGTGGGTATCGCCACCCGTTACAGGACCCGGAACCACGAAAGGACTTCCAAAAGGTTGTACAAACCATGGTCCTTCCTCAACTGATCCTCTTTTGTTCTCAACTGTGTCCTTGACTCTGACAACCAACCAGAAGATCTGAGTCTGTAATGTCAATGAGTACCTATTTTAGGGCAGTAATACCCATTAAACACAAAAGCACGTGATGGCTGGTCTCGTCACGTTGTGTGTCAGTAGTGTTTGTTCGTATTGGAGTCTTAAAGTCCCGATCCTTAACTCACGTCGTTGAAGTCACAGGCCAACGGGGAACCTGACAGTTAGGAAACCAGGGGGGCCATTGGAATATTATAAGGACTCTCCAAAATCGAAGCCCTTTCCTCATAAGTTTCTCGCTCTACCTCCAACCGTCTTTACAACGTCTTCAATCTCTGTGGAACCCAACTCAGCCATATAACTTCATCACACAAGCCACCAACCAAACCAGTCACCCTACGTAATGTGCTACGAGGAGTGTTTGACATGCTCACTTCCCCGTTGCTTCATGATAGTCCAGGGGAGTAAGATGTGCTGTTGGGAGTGTCACAGCCGATGGCCTCTTGTCATTGGCAACTGCAGCATGGGAATCTGGAAGCGATATTATCCGGCAGGGGGGAATATGTCCTGTCGAAATCATAGGCGGTATTATGCACCTCGTCCACCTCGAGGGCCACGAAACAGGCAGTGGTGGAGGAGGTGCTAAACAGGACGTAGGGAGGTCTGTGGTGTTCATACAAAGGATACAGTTGCTTATTTCCCACATCTCTCATTTAGCTTTTCTCCGTTTCTATCAAGACGGTACGGCAGCTCACTTTGCGATGTGTTATTAGTGATTAATAAAAGACCGTCACTCTCAAGAGGCAGAAAACCCAATGTCTTGTGATGATTCATAGTATCATATTGGGCCGGCAACTCAGAAGAAGTTTTCTATTCCTAGTAATATCCTGAAGTTAACTATTTTGACTGACTCGACAATCCATCATTCGTGGCCACATCAATAGTCTTGTTTATTTTCCTGCAACACCATGCCTGTTTTTGTTCCTAACATCATAGTAATTTCTCCGGAAGGGTCTGACTTCGATGGCTTTCGTTGGCATGTTCTGTGTTCTTCGACGTGTCGAAGCGCGTGACTGATGCTATAGTTGATACGTGTTAGGGAGGAGTTTTGCCGTATTAAGATTTACGGTCTCCTCACAGCCTTTGGTTTCTGCTCATTTTCCTCCTTCGAACAACCAACAAAGGACCTCGCGGTTTCTGAACCCTCTGTTGAGTCAACGACAAACCGGGTCTAAGAGCCAACAGTCCAACTCCGCCCGACATGTGCTACAAATACAAAGTTCTCAGCAACGCCCGAGGCTGCAACAACGTCATTCAGACTCGAAGGATCAAATGTCAAGAAGTTTTGGAGCGATGGCGCCGCACTGACACAGTCTTTGGCACCTGCTGGGAGGGACTTATTCGCGAAACGGTTCGGAGTTCTCGTCATTTCTGCAGTGATCATGGCGGACGCAGCCGCCGTCGTCGCCGCAGAGACCTCAGTCTCCTGAGATACCCCGTATGGAACGAGTTTCAGTGGTGAGCCGTGTGTTGTCAGGCATGTCTCTGGGGTGTGGTGTGGAAAATTCCATGGCCAAGGTCAGCTGAAGGGATGAAGGAGTGGGAAGAATGTGGAGGATAAAAGCGTTGAGTAGTGTTATCCAGTCATTGTAGACTCGTAGGCAATAGAAGGATTTGCAATGTTTTACAAGCAAGTCATTGTGCTTTACCTGGTTTTACTACGGGAAGATACGCTGGGAGAGGAACGGGTCCCGTCAGCCATCTAATAATTGAGCCCAGGAAACTCGGCTGGGTGGCTTTGTTGCCCTTGAAGTTCAACACAGCCGGTGAAAGGGTTGCTCAAGCGATACTGAGGACAAGGGAACTGAACAATAATGCAGCAAGGTGTACGCGTGAAGCTTGATCCTCCAACACACGTTGTCCATGACTACGTGTTCAACACTCTAGTTGTTACACTTGTACCAATATGCGTCCGGTTCAAAGTCGTTCGAGGCTTGATCGAGTTGCACTATGAATCATGCATGGCACAGAGTAATAGCCATCCGTATCTGTGCAGCACCCTCTACATTCATCACCACTCGGAATGCTGTTTTCCATATATTGGTTGTTCTCTAGGTAGAGAACGACGTGAGTCAACCTGCTCTTAGTATACCCCCGAATAGCGACTGAGAGGCACGATACACAAGCCCGACCACTTAGTGAAAATGTGTGAAACAACCTACATCATCTGCGCATACCCTGGCTGCAGAAGGATCATTGATAGCTGCCAGAGGTTGTGTCCAGAGATCCAGGCGGAGTATCCCTTTCGGCTTCCTGGCGATTGTGGGTGGTATTATGAGGACAGGGGCTCGATCGACGGCCGGTACTGCCGGCGGCATAATCCAAGTTCGAGACGGAGAAGACGGCGGAGAAGGTTGACCTTGCCGGTGATTGATTTTGAGTACCTGTGAGCTGGCCGGTCTGGAATATCACAAAGTCCTCCTCAGGCGTAGCCGAGTAGAGGGCAAACAATGAAGAGGGAGAACGTATATCTACCTGCCTCACTCTACAACCACCATTAATTCTAAAATAACGTTCGTTGCATGCTTCCCAACCCCGAATCCTGATTTGTGCAAGGTGATAAGTACTCGAGGCCAAAGCCACTTGAAGATTTATTGCCTCGTGACGCGGTCTCCTGTCTCTTATGCATGCAGAAATCAGGTGATGTGCACATCAAACCCCTCATTCTCAGCCTGCATCGCCAGTTCTCCATCACTGTTCTCAGACTCTTTCGCCAACAGGGTCAACTGGGCACATTTTTCATATCCCCAAGGCAATTCTCACGATGACTCAAGATCCTGAAGATCATAGAACTCCCGACGAGCAGCCTTCGCAGTTCAAGTACTTCCTCGCTCTGCCAGCAGAGATTCGCATCAAGATCTATGACATCCTGCTCACCTCGCCAGATGATATCAGAACTAAGCTCGAGTATGGATAACGAAACCGGCTTTGTGTCGAATTGTCGTTTACGAAACAACGCCTCATTAACGGAAATCCTTTTCTCAGTTCCCCCTTTCTACGTCGAAGCTGGTGCAGTTGCTTTGGGCTCCTGCGTGTAAACAAGCAAATCGCGGCCGAAGCAGCCGAACGTTTCTATTCCATCAACACCTTCTTGTTCCTGTGCCAAGGTTTGGCAAATAATGAATCCACTCACTCCATCGCAGTATGGTATGTAATGCCCTTGTTTCAGACACACTGGCCCGAGAAGCATCATTGCCCTTGCTTGTCCCACGGTGCCCCAGCTTGTCCTGCCGGGCTGTGAGTAATAACAAAAAACAATACACAGGTGTAAGAGTGTCGGCCAAAATGCTCAACACATCCGAAAAATCAGTAAGCCTTGAGCACGCCGCTGGCTTCATGCTCCCTAGCACTTCTCAGCATTTCTAATACACGGACAATCACCAGGCATCAGGTTCTCCGTTGAAGAAGGCGAAACTTTGGAGGAGCATGCCTGGCGCCTTGTTGGGACCCGGCGCCTTTTCCCGGGATTGCAGAGCGTGAGTGTATACTTCATGATTTGGGTCGTCGCAGAGTATGGCCTTGCGTATGATGAGATACCCCAGGGCGTTTTCACCGCCATCGTCCAGGAGTTTGGCGGAATAAAGACGGAGGTGAGGTGCAGATATTTGTAATGAGTGGTGAAGGCAACTTAGCTGTCAATACGTCTTTCTCTGCCATTTCCTGCCAAATGACTGGCTTGCTTTGCAATTCTAGGTAGATAGAAATGATGAAGTATTCGGGATCAGGAATTTCTGATTCCTTCAACCCACCGTTGATCATGGCCACCCTCCCTTCCTTGAGCTAGACGGAAGAATGGCGAGTCGTCCAGGCTTCAGAGAGAGTGCGTGGCTGTGCTCCCAACCCCACGCTGGCCACAGCTCACGCCACACAGGCAGACCACCGCCAAGCACCCGTCACAAGCCACCCTCTGTCATCACGAAGGCTTCTGATTCCAAGGAAGTTCGCCGCCGGTGACGAAAACACCTTCCTCACCTGTTGGAGATAAATGCCAGCTGTTTGTTTACCCGAACTCCGCGGTTAAGCGGAGGGGATTCGTCATCGGGCCTCAAGTGAGCCTCTGGACCAGGGGCGGCTTTTTGCGGTACCCGAGCGTGTACACAGTAATATGGACACAAAGGATGGATTGTGGCGCGGCTGCGACGCGTCAACTCTTCCTGCCAAGCAACATCTCCAAGTCGCTTGCATCGTGGATAGCTGACGTGAATGAGTCCTCAAACGCCGTTGGAATTTCACTTCGGTGAGCAGAGGCATACCCAGATATGCCTTGGCCTCTTTTCCCATATCTCCGAGATGTCAGGCCCCTACCCCGGACTATCAGATCCCTCCCGCACCAAGCGCATGCATACATCACCTGTGCAAGGCTACCAGTCCACGCGGGAAGGCTGTGCGCGGGAGGCTCCCCGGACTGCATCCTGGAGGGCGCACATGGCTGAATCATTCTGACAGCCGGCTCGGCGCACAAAAGGCTCATGGATGACGGCACACGGGCACAGTTTGTGACTGGATTTTCCAAGAAAGGCAACCTGTTTGTTGGCATGGGTGTTGTCGGGTCAGGTCAAGTCACATCCAACCTCAACCTCAAGGGCCTGTTGGAGGAGGAGGGGTAGAATCCGCCTTGTGGACTTTTGTCGATATAGTGTAAGACCAGGCAAATTAAGCTTTGAACTAGATACCAACACTGCCTTGAAGACGCAAACACAAACACTCGTTGAATCCTACTTCGTGTGACCTTGAGACATCTGAAATTTGTTGGGGAAACGGAAAAATGACTCCATTGCGTCAGCCCAGCCAGCCGGTCTGGGGTACCATTGCGTTGGACCATGGCAGCTCAGCCCCGCCACCACCTCCCACAGCACCCGCACCGGCCCTAGCTCCGAAGCTCCCATTCAGCCCGCAAGCTCCGGCTGGAGCTCCGGCTCTCCAGCAACACGAACCTCCCCATCCCTGAAGCAAGTAAACAACCACCAACCTCCTTAATATTCATCACGAAAAATCTCGCATCGTCAATTTACGCGTAACAGGTCCGACCGTTGCGGCCCATCCATTCACCCGGCCGGCCGGCCTCTGAACGGAGCTCGAAACATGCAAAACAGTCGGTACTCTTCCCTGTAGCTTCTGGGCCCCTCAACAGTGGCCGGCCGCCCGCGGCCCAAACCCAGACCCAGACCCGGACCAGACCGGCCAAACCGGCCCCGGGCCCCGGAGCCGACCACCTCCGTCCGCAAAACAAAACATTCCGCACCTATCAATCCATTTGGAATCCGTCAACCTCACATCGGGCCCGGGCCCGGTTCCCACCCCGTAGGTACCCACCCACCTAGGCAGGCTAAGTAGTAGGTCAGCAGCCATCACATTGGGTCAACACCCCTTCGCATCCACGTTGCGACAATGCAGACAGCTCTCCTGCAACCCCCACACAGCAGCGACCTTGCCTGGCCCCGGTCCGGAGAGAACACGTTTTCCACCGCACGGGGAGACAGGCAGCACACCTACCGCGTCGGCCAGCCAGCCATCCACCCGGTCTCAGACCTAGGTTCCAGCTTGCTTGCAGGGTCGAGATGGTGGCCACGACACTCGGTCAATAACACCAATGTTCCATGTAGAGTGTTGTTTACTTGGTACCACTGCTACGGGCTACGGATTACACGGGATGTCATGCATCCAGCCACCCACCCAGGTCGCAGAACAACAGGCCTTGTTTTTGTTTTGCTTCTTGGACCCGAGGATTGGGAACCAGGGTGTCTTAGTACAGTACGGTCGACGGCAGGTCTTGACAAATTCACAAAACATGCCACGCCACGCCACGACACACCAGACATGATACTATTATGCACTGCACGGTAGTAAACAACACCCCGAAGTGAGGGGTTGTTGAGGCAGGCAGGAGGAGAGGGTAGTCACGCATCGCCGGGGTCCCTTACGGACGCACACGTTCCTTACCTGACTGTTGGTGCTGTTGTTGATGATGATGTTGCCTGTGCCTGATCCAGTGTTGCATGTGACGGTGATGACTGATGAGGTGCCTGTGCCTGTGCCTGCATGACTCCCACGGAGTACTTGCTCACATCTCCGTCCTCTGAAATAGTCATTCTCCGTAGAATTTGAGTCATTGACTCAATGTCCCTACCTACCTACGCATCTTCGCAGGTAGTCTGCGAGATCTATCCATGCTTGGGTCTATCTACATCCTCACCTACAAACGTGATACTGAAATTCAGTGTCGAAGAGCCGGAAGATGGCTAAACTCAAGCTCAATACACATGTCATCACTTCACTCGAAATCCACAGAACCAAAACAGCTGAATGTCATGGCATAATTCATGCCTCTTCTCCGTATTACCACTACCTAAATCATGACGCCAATGCGTCCGTTATGTGTGTGTGTGTGTGTGTCCGTGTGGCATTCCGCCACAGCAACGTTGACAATGCCAATCCATCCAACTCATGATGATCAGTGATCCAATGATGATGATATGCCATCCCAAAAAGAACCCCCAAAACGCCGCGCTCCAAGAAGGATCCCGTAAGATCATATAACCCCATCCATGATGGTTGACAAAGGAAACCCCCATCTCCAAATGACAGACGACCAAATCTATCCTCCTTATATCGATATCCCCATCCCTCTAGATGATAATTCTCATCAATCCCATAAACAGCAAACGCCAGTGATGGTGGTGGTGGTTCCGCGCGGCGGAAAACCCAAACCATGCAATGCAATCCAAATATTATTCATCTAAGCCCTCGCGCCAAAAACCCGTCCCAAAACTCCCCTGTGGGGCCTCTTCCTCCCAAGCTGCTGCTGCGCCGCCTCGAGGGCGCGCAAATCCTCGGCCGTGATCTCGAATGGCAGCATCCCCGGCGCCCGGTTCTTCTGGGCGCGGGCGAGCGCCGCGGCGTGCATGGCGTAGATCTCGTCCTTCTCCGGCGGGATGGGCCGGCAGCCCTCGTCATCGTCATCAACAAGAACGTCGTCCATCCTTGAGGGCGAGTCGCACAGGATGTGAGGATCCTGGTGGTGGTGCGGGTAGGTGGCGATGTCGGCTTCGCTGTGGCAAGGCGAAGTGGCGCGCGAAGAGGAAGAAGAAGAAGAGTAAGAGCTGGAGAGGGCCGGCGGGGAGGTGTCGCGCGAGCTGCTTCGTGAGTGCGCGGCGGAGGTGGTTCGAGAACGAGAATCCTCGAACGAGTCGAGGTCGGAAGGGGAGGTGGCGGAGGCAGCCGACAGTTCTTCCTCCTCGCTGTGGCTGAAGACCTGCGGCTTGGGCTGGACCAGCGCCATCCACATCCTCGCCTCCTCTTCCCGTTCCCTCAGGCGGGCGAGCCGCTCCTCCTCCAGCATGCGCTCGCGCATCAGCTGCTCCTGCTTGCGCTGCCACTTGCGTGCGTGCTTGGCGGCAATGTGGTTCCGGATGGGCTCAAGGAAGGGGTCCAGCTCGTAGTAGAGATCCTCCTCGGAGATGCGGAGATCCCAGTCCAAGAGGAAGAGGAGCTGCTTCTCCATGAGGTTGACCTCGGTCCTGCTGAAGCCGAAGTTGTAGGCGTGGTTCTGAACGACCGAGTAGTTGGCCCAGTGCTTGTTCTTGGGGCTGCTGTCGTTAAGGTACTTTGCGGCGAGGATGAGCGACGCCAGGAAGATGCGGTGGGTGGTACACCTCAATCCCTTGGCCTGAGGCTGGAGGCGGGATTTGAGGCGCCGGAGGTAGACCAGCGACGACATGAGAGTCGGGACCTGGACGTTGGAAGAGACAACGAGCTGAGTGATGAACTCCTCGACGGAGGGGAGAGCACCGTCGCTGCTACGGACGGCCCGTGGTGAGGTGTCCCGGCGGGGGGACTGCTGTTGCCGTGGAGGCATCATGTTGGGGTCGCACTGGATGACATTGCTGGCAGCCTTGGCGAGGTACCGGATCATCTGCTTGTCGACGGGCTGGTAGATGAAGTACTCCAGTGCCGCAGCATTGAGCTCGGCCTGGCTGAGAGATGGGTAGTCCATGTCGGTGGAGGTTGTCGGTGAGGTATGACTCAAGTCGAGGACAGGAGACTCGAAGATGTCTTGAGTCTGGGGGCGGGTAGGTTTTAAGTCTTTGGTGGTGATGTGGGCACTTATGCAAGTAACAAGTGCCTGACTTGTACTCGTGTTGTGAGTGACTGTGAGAACTGGTGATGCTTCACAGCGAGGAAAGGATGATGTCGGGGTAGGAAAAATATAGAACCCGACAAGGAGATGTGCAGAGCTAATGAGGGAGCCGTAGTGTCTAAAAAATAACAAGGGATGTGTTCATGGGAGCAAGCCTTAGACGATATGGTCTGCGGCGATGCTCAGATGAACAACGGATGAATGAAAACCGGAGAACCGACCGAATCGGCAGGTTCGGCAGAGTTTAAGGTGGGCTGAAGGGGCTTGATGTGTCTGTCGACCGGGCCCCCCGAGGCGGGCGTCCTCCGCAGGCGGAGTGTGTGGTGGGCAGACCTGGCAGATCTTCTGTGGATGTGTGTCAGTGGCTTGCCCCACTGCGAGGTGACGTGCGCTGGCCACGGGGCTGAGCCGGGAGCCAGGCGGTCCAGTTTGTTTTCCCCCTGGGGGGTTGGCGGTGGCGGCCGGGGGCCAGGCGGACAGGGGGTTGTTGGACTCACAGGGGGGTGCGTGGACGGGCCGCAGATGTCGGTGGCCGCGTCAGGTCTTGTGTTGTGTCTGGTCTCGCGATCGGCGGAGTCCAGCCGGGCTCTTGGGCAAAGATGCCAAGATGATGGCTCAGCGAATCAGTGTGCGACACACGGGCAGGCCCGAGAAGAGGCTAGGCCAAGCTTGGAATGCACTGGACGAGACTGGCGGATGCTGGTGGCTTCGAGGGATTCGGGCACCACCAACAGGTGATTTTTCAGTCGTTTTTTCTCCGGTGAGGAAGAGGAAGACTGAAGAGGCTGCGACGGCCTTGAGCGATAAATCGATTTTCAGGTGCGACAACCTGAAAAATCTGCCAAGCGATGGAGGCGAAAAACACAACTCGTACTGGAGTTATGTAGGCGGCCCCAAGCGTAGCGTAGGGCGGCGGTGGCGATCCCGAAATTGTGGATCAATCTTTCGGGAGTCTTGGCCGAGGAGGTGGCTGATGAAGATGAATGACTTCAGGTGTGTGAATCACACTGTCGCAATGAGCAGGACAGCGGTGACTCGGTGAGCACGGCAAAAGAGATGCTGAGACAGCAACGAAGCGACCTGGGCCTGCTACTGCTGTCAAACACCGTTGGTGCGGAGAGATGAGCACGATCGACGGCCGGATTGGGCTCAAGTCAAGGTGCTAATGTCAAGGCTAGACAAGTCTCGGCCTGTACAACGCCCGCTAAAGCAGATCAGAGGAGGGGGAAAGTCGTCGATTCGAGATGGATCGATCGCACGACGATGTCGGGGCAGCTGCGAAATAATCCGGGGAAACCGGGGCCGGCGGTGATGGGAATTAAAGACGTCGTCGTCGACGTCGAGTAAACAACAAAAATAGGGGGAGAGCTCCGAGCCAGCGGAACAGTTGATGCTGAAAGGAAGGGCCTGCCGTCTAGAGTTGCAGCGCTGCGCTGTATGGCGAGGGTAATGTGTATTTTAGATCCGGGAATAGGGGATCCCGGAGGGTTAATATGGAGAAGGCGACAGAGACCGTTGCAAGTGCAAACAAAGAAACTGCGCGGTTGAGGCGCGGCTCAGAGCTCTATTCTCTGACAGTCGCGCGCCAAAGCGGATGTCTGCTTCTGTTTCTGCTTGCTGCACCGCGTTTGCGCCGTCCTGGGCCGTCCAGTCCGTTCGAGGAGTCGCCCGGTGCAACTTGTATGTTGGCGTCAGGGGAACGATTCGCTGTGCTGTTGCAGCGGAGAAGACAGGGGCTGGTGGCTGGTGGGGCGAGTTGCCAAAACGACAGGCGAAGAAGAGCGCAGCAGTCTGCCGAAGGATGGCTGGCACTGATGATGCTTTGGGCCAATAGGGCGGGCTGGCGATGACTTGTTGTCAATGTCCCAAAACAGCGGTATTCCTGAGTGGTGTTGGGTTGCCGGCGGTGAGAGCACAAAGCTGTCAAGACGAGAAAAGAAAAAAGTTGATGGCGAGATGATGCTCTGAGCTGTACAACGCAGTGGCGGGAATTGTCAAATTTTGTATTCCAGTCTGGCTAGGGCGCATAAACTGGGCAGAGAGACGGCAAAGTTTGGAGATGCTGGCTATCAACCAAAAGGGAGTTGATATCGATAGGTGCCCAAGGGAGGGGAACCGGGAGCGGGGAAGTTGAGGGTAATTCCTGTTGTGTCAAAGGGCCAGCAAGACATGAGGGGATGGAGGAAGCATATGACTTTTGTTCAAGGCGATCTTGACCTTCGCTTGCACCCACCTTGGGGGTCCGGTCTCTTGGTCGTTGGATGTCAGATTCTGAAGCACGGTTGTCAACCGTCACAAGGGATGGAGGATTTCCCAGTTTGGCAATCATGACAGGCACTTGACAGGACGCCGGAGGTTGGTCCGAGTACCAGGTACCCTAGGGCAGCTCAATGCTCCGAGTTGCGGAATGGGTCTTGGGATTCTGCGTTCCACCATCCACCATCGGAACCTAACCACGACAGGCCACACTGCGGGGACGCATGCCATCTTCCTTGATCATCACGCCCTTCGTGCATAAGAGTGTCACCTTCAACACAATTACGTGGCCGACTTGCCATCGCCATGTTTGCCCTGAGGCATCAAATTGCGGGTTAACAACAACCACCGTTGAACCCACCAACCAGGCCAGTGTTTTGGTCACGATTCGCCCTGATAAAGTCAATGGGATTTGTGTTTCCAACATTCCCCTCCCCCTCCCCCTCCCAGATGCGCCACCCAGGGGTGCATGACGGGTTCATGGCTGGCTGCAGAGCGTTGCACGGGACCAGTCATTGGCGGGGTCGAGCTCCAGTCGCGGCCGCTTGAAACACGCGAGGGGGCCTTCCCGTCCACAACCTCGACGCACGAGACACATGGCTCACGACAGCACCAGCCATTTGAAATGTCGCAGAGTCTTCCCGTCCGCAGCTGCGCATGGGCGATTTGACTTCTTTGGTCGTGGAGATTTGTTATTGTTGTTGATGCTTGAAACAGCGGCCGTCGCCTGCCTTTCCGGCCTTGCTGGCCTCGCTGGCCTCAGGTTCCAGATACAAGCCTCGCAATCCAACGAGTCGGAGAGCTTCTAGACGAAATGCGATCTTCAAGGCGAGCATAGATGTCGAGTCAGACACCACCAAGTGAAGATCTTCATCCATCCAACCATCCATCCCCTTGTCCAGGAGCTTGTACTGTGTACATACTCTGTAGAGGTGTGGCTCTCTGAAACTCAGGAACCGCATGCCAAGGTCCAGAGTTGTGGCGAGACAACACACCACCCGTCCGAAGTAAGGAGTGATAACTAGGACCAGACCAGTTGAAACGAAACACCAAACGAAACAAAGCCCGCTACGGCTTACCCATCCATCACATCCAGACCTTTGAGCCTGTCTAGTAGGTCTGTGCCCTGAGCTGAGATCAAACCTCACCGTGCTGGTCTGGAGCAAACACCACACGTGCAGCCCCTGCGCCATGCAGAACATCTCGAACACATCCAGAGATGAAGGCTGTGGGAGGAATTTGGAAGACAATGAGCATTGTTCATGCCAGGCTCATCTGGCAAAACAAAGGCAACACATCACATCCCCCTTGCATCCGCATCTGCAGTGTTTCCCAAAAATTGTTTGCCCCAGAACTCTCAACACGTCAATGGCATCAAGACACGCCGCGTTCACGCCTCGCCTCTCTTCAAAAGAGCTTGCATCCTCCCGCGTCGGGCCGCGACCTGGCCACGCCTCATACTCGCCTCGCTTCCCGTGTCGTAGTCGTGGTGGCGAACATAACTACACACCGCCCCTTGGCGGTGAGCCACGAAAAGGCGGGAAAAAAAAAACTTGAAGCCCCCATACAAGTAGTACTACTACAGTATGTATGTATGTGCTGCGTACATTTTCATGCCGCAAGATGGCCGGTGCCAGCGCGGAGAAATCCCGGCAGGCCGACCCTTCCAAATCCCTTCTTCCCCCGCATTCTTGCCGAATCGGGCCACGACGCCGAGCCCGAAGGCCACCGACTTTTCCGATTCCTCGTGGGTTGGGCTGGGGAGCGCGGGGAAGACGACACGGAGAAGTGGAAACCGGTTTTCGGCGAGACGGGGCCCAACCTTCTCCGGGGATCATGCATGTTCTGTAGCCTGAGGTGTTCGACTCGTCAGCGAAATTGTTGAGGGGGGAAATTTACCCCTATTTTTCCCGTCCCACCACACGTGGGAAGACGAGGATGGCCGGGCATGTGAAGTCATCTTGCTCATTCATGATTCAGTTCGTAGCTCCTGAAAGGATGGAGCAAATGTCCATGACAGCTGAGCACCGCCGCTTCTCATCGGTCCGTCAGCCGGGGATGACGATGTTGACGATGATGGATTGAATCGAGAACCACGGAGTAGCATGAACCTCGGTTTCGTCATCGGGTTTTCCGCTTCACAAGCGGAAATGCCATTCCCACTGAAAAGTCAGCTTCCATACGCCGGAAGCGCCGCTCAGGAGGCTTCCGCTGGGCTGGGCCCTACGCTAACAGATTTCCCTGGCTGGTTCACCAAAATCTGTTAGTGACAATCGTAGGCCTCCGTATGTCTTGGCGCCTGTGTGGCTGAGGCCAACGGGTTCCCTCTGGCGCCACGAAGCTTGGCCAATCCTTGGGTGCAACAAGCCACTCTCCAGCTGCTGAACTCACACACCGAGAACACTAGGGAGAGACCGTCAATCGCCACGGCATCGGCCGTCCTCCGTGATGACGGCTTGACAGTGATGACTCCATGGATGTCCCTGGCCGCACCGCCAACGATGAGGACATCAGATGACTGACATGGAACCCAAATGACAAGGCTGTCCAGGGCACCATGTACGGAGGCCGCAAACGATGACCGACTTACTATGAACTAGCCACAACGACCATGAGACCGTGGATGGTCTTACTCCGCCGCCACCATGGCTTGCGAAGCCGTCTCAGGTGGACGACGATGACGACAAAAGGAGCGGCACAAGGCATTTGACTCAGGCCCAAGCCCTGACAGCCGCGCGGACTTGGTTTGTCATTCTCGAGTCCGCCGTTGGAGGCATGACAATGCCTTGTGGCTGCAGGCCGGGGTTCAACAGCTTTTGCAAACCCAACTGCCTTGTTTGGACAGTTAGGACTATTCCAGGCTTGTTCCATCAACTTCCCACACAGTCCCTAGCCACATGTATGCCAGTGCAAGCGCCGCAAGTGCCACTCGTCTCCTCCTGCTGCGAATGTACGCGCCCTGAATCTCGAACAATTCCTCCAGCGCCACGACGGGCGCTTAGCATCGATCAGCAAGCATGGTCCTGCGCTGTTGCATCCTTCCATCTCTGTTTCGTTGGCCCTGGACCCTTGCCAAGTGCCAACATGCTCGTTTGGCGCCAGGAGATCCCTCATTGGCGTTGCTAGCCGCAAGCGCGCGGACTTGCTAATTTGAGTTTCCGTGCGGCGCGCTGATTGGCCCACGGGCATCGGATCGAGCAAACATCCGCTGCTTGACGCCAGGAATGGACGCCGCTTGGACGTTGGACGGACCCAAATCCATTGTGCCGTGGGTTCTTGTTCGGCCGATCTTCGATCGCGCACGGCAGCGGAAACGAAGACATCCGATGCGGTGCAATGGGTCTGGGTCCTACGTTTACTTGGTGAGGTTGCGGTTGCGGTGCGTCTAAACTAAAGTTGTTGACGAGGTGGTATCTGGAATCTCTCCCTTCAAGCAAGCATGGGAAACCTCCACAAGCGTCTTACTTTCATAATTTGCGTGCTCACGAGCGGAGCGAGGTTGTACACGGAGCGCGCCGTTTGGGGAGGACGCACGCAGACGGCGTCGAATGTCTTGACTTCTTTCACGATTGCGACGGATAATAGATGCAAGGCGGGGTTGCGGCGTGACCTGTTGAGTTGTGGAGGAATGCGACCTTGCTTGTTTAGACTGCAACTGTGTAAACTGCATTTGGGTGTCAATCAAATTGGAATGACACGCATTTCACTTGTTCGATTTGAGCTTCGGAACTTCTTGAGTCCGAGAGTTTGTTGGCTTGTTTCTTGGCTGAGTCCCATGACAAATTGCCAGGTTCTTTGTTTAGCAACTAAGTTCTGGCAACTTCGGTTAGTCCCATCTGTTGGGTTTGAGAGCTTTGCCAGTGTCAGTCATCACCAACATTGTTGTCGGCGCAGTCACCATCCTCCTCCTTCACGCATTGCACAGAACGCCACACTAGCTCTCAAGGCAGTTTCGTCCAGTTCCAAACCCAACAGTGCTCCTATTTGACCTATTTATTGAAGATTCTCTGATCCTAAAAATGAAGACCGCCGCCACCGTCACCCTCGCTCTGTTGGCGACCGCCACAGGCGTCCTTGCCCTACCGAGCCACCGCCCCTCGACGGGCGCGGCAATCCCCCGCGATCCTAACGCCGCTGCCGCCGTCCCGGCCACTGTGCTAGACGTGAACTCGGACATCGCCCCGCGCGGGGCGAACGAGACCAGGCCACAGAGGGATCGGCCTGCCGGGTCGGATAACTTGATCGGGACCTTGCCTGTTAGTTCGAGCCCGTGAGGGCTTGCGGGGTAAGTTGGTACCTATGGTACTGAACTTAATCTCTGCGTTGCTTGACACTGTTGTGGGGAGTTTGCTCGAAGTTGACCGGGGGACTGACCGGAAGTGTTAGAGGACCGCTTCGACAGAGGTGGTTAGGCCTGGATAGGTGAGAGAAACAGGTCAGGCAACTTCCAGAAAGGTAGAGGGCGTTGGAAGGTATCCTTGGAAGCCGTCTTCCCCGGCAGCACCGTTTTATTCTGCCTCCTCCGTTTCCTGGGATTAGCTTGATAGACTCATTTCTCTGATTCAACCGGGTCCTCAGCCATCGGGGAGAGTGTTTTCTAGTCCCTGGTCGTTAGCACGATAAGCCCGTGGTTGAGGAAGATATGCCGCTGTTTGCGTCTGTTGCAGGCTCTTGATGCTGGCGCACGGCATAGCCAATATATGCCCTGGGTCAGACGTGAATCAACTATGTTGAGGTGCAAGTTAGAGAGTGCTGTTGGTAGTTTTCTTCCACATCGTCCTCTATATTCAGCGAACTCACCCTCCTCGGGAGACGTAATGAAGCAGCGTACGGAGTCTCATCCCGAAGACTCTACCCAAGCCGTGATGTTGAACATTTTGTGGATACCCAGTGTACCATTCTCCTAAGATGGCGAGGCTTTTGAGGAGACGAGGTTGACGGCCCAAATGCGCCTCTTACTTAGCTGCTTAGTTGGTATTGAGGCAGACCTGTTTGCTCCCCATCCATGCTTATCTTGTTTTCTTGGATAGGTAGGATTGCCAGCGAGACTCAGCCTCGAGGCCTTTTGACGTCTTCAGAAAAATACCATTACCTCAGGCTGTGTGGCAAAGATGTAAGCCATCGGATGAATTGGCTCGATTCACGTTTCTGGTGGACGAAGATGCAGGGGATGTGGCTTGGTTGAGTGCCGAGATCTCTCCGGCCCCCAACATTCAAGCGATGCTCCCGAGATTTGTCGGAAGCACTCATGGAATTCGGCAGTGCAGGCATCTGTGTTTTCTAACCCAGAGTTGGGGGCTGGAGGATTAGCCCGATCATTTGATACCGCTCGGCTGGGTCACCACGGCCCTCGATGTCGGATCTGTGCCACGCAAGGTCGCCCCAAGCGAATGCTGTCGCCTAGCATCGCCGCAGTCATGGAATGAATATCGATTCCATAATGATATCTCCCGATCTCTATCATCTCCAAGATGCTTCCCTAGTTGGTGTACCGTTACAATTTAAGCTTATCCCACACTCCATACAACCTGGGGGCGCAAATCATATCCTGCTGGGACGAGCCGCGACCTGACGAGGTGTCGCACACCACAGCTCGAACAGAGCAAAACCTGCTGGCATGTTGCATCGTGATGTGGCACAGGGGGCGGGATTCTAGACTGGGAGACTGGGTAGTGCGGTGGCTGATGCAAAGTGAACTACGCAGAGATAGTGAGCACCTGCCTGGTACGCAGGCAGCTACGATTGCAAACTCAGCTCCCTTAACTTTGGCGTTGAAGGAATGCACCTCTACCTGATTTTGGCTCTGTGAGCGGCCCCCAAGCAATCCTACAATAGAACTCTATCATTTAACAGCTGAAACAACAACAGTGATGTCAGAGACCATCTAGATGCCGAACTACGCCGCAGAGCTCAGATACGAAAGCTATGTATGCATCCTTACCACGCCTTGGAAGCTGGTGATGACTTCACTAACTCCTCTCTCCTGTATTGGGTTCCATCGGATCCTCCGAAACTAGGGAAGGAATAGAGAGAAACATGACAAGTTAGTCTCATGAGTTGTCTCCAAAACAGGCTCAATGTCGCGCGGTCGGTGGACATAAAAGGGGGCCTCGAGATTCTCGATTCTGTCTTCTCGAACTCTGCATTCACCAAGCAATCAGCAAAGCAATTTAAACTAGACTTCTCTTGACTCAAGAACCTCTCTCTGTTTGACAACTTCTCTTTGTTCTCAGACATATTTGGCCTCGACTTCGACGCAATCACCGCCATGACACGTCTTGCAACACTCGCGCTGGTCCCGGGCGCTCTTGCCGCCTCCATCCTCAACCTCCCCCGGGGCACTCGTGAGGTAAACGTTGTCTTCCAGCTCAACAAGGCCACTTCTGAGGCTGCCATTGATGTCTGGAACGAGGACGCTACCACTGTCTGGGCACAGTCCTGCTCGCGTTCGCTGAACACGGGCCCCTTCGAAAATGCCCCTCTCTCTTTCGAGGTTGACGACTCTGGCACCGGCACTCTAATCATCGGGAGCAAGAACTATACTATCTCCGACACCGATGACACGCCTGGTGCCGTTAAGTGCGGACGCGTCGTTGATGGTCACGAACTCGTCGTCAGCTGCCATGTCCCCATTTCCGATACCATCCCGCTGCGACGGATGCGCAAGCGCGACCTCCAGGACTGCTTTCCTAAGGGTCCGGTCGAACTTACCGGCGTGGTGGCGGCATTGGAGAGTAACGGAACGAACGTGGATGTTGACTGGAGCCACGCCGGCAATGATGCGGCATCGCAGTTGGATGAGTCAGCCAAGGCGGACCAACCGCAGGGCATCCAGCGCCGGCAGCGGTTCGATTTCTGCACCCAGTGGAAGCGTACGCGTCGTGTTGGCGACGGCAGCCCTCGCCAGACTCCTCTCCATATTCAGGTTTCGGTATGAACGTTTCCCGGGTTTCCTAGATCGGTACCTTTATCCCAATGCGGGCTTAGAGCTGACATGTATCTCTTTTCACAGCTTCCATTTGATTGCGAGGAGGCGCGTGAGTGCTCCATCCAGCACAATGAGGTCAAGTCTTACAGCGTTTCCTGGTCAGCGGGTGCCTCGGTGTGGCAGTGGATCAACGGCGGTTTCGCGGTGACGGAGACAGTCGAAACGGGCAACGGCTATGAGTGCGGTGGCAGCACGGGTGACTACTTCGCCGTCTTCAAGCAGGTTGGTCACACGGCCTATAAGGTTCGGAATGCCTACTATAATGCGAACAACAAGGGCTCCAAGTTCTACTGCGCCTACGGCAGGCACCTGGTTCGCGAAGAGTCTGGTTATCAGTTCTTCACGGATGACCGCGCCGGCGGTCCTTGAGCGGCCATCACTACCGCCGTCGACCAAATGAGGCAGCACCAGGAGGAGGAGCAGGAGATGGGGAGCGGGGAGGGGAGACAAGGAGAGGGGAAGGTGGACGGACTGAGGTCTTCTGTTGCTCTTTGTCGTGACTTGATAGAGGTTCTTTTCCTATGTCGATAGATCCCCGTGCCAATATAGAGAGTATTATCAACTGCAAGCGTCTCACTCCCTTAGCCTCATACAGCTCGTCGAGCCACAACCCTGCCCCTCAATGTGGGGGCCTGAAGTCTGGTCAGGTATTAGCGTTAAACCCGACGAGCTCTGAAGAGGAAGACCTCATGAATGGCTGAAGTACTCGCTAAACTGCCTGTTGAACCTAAGGCTGAAGACTCCAGAAGAAAGAAGATCCATACATACTTGTATGACGGTCTCCATTCGTGGAAGCGAGCTGGAAATACCTCTCGTGATGCCTTACCTTGCACCCAACCCCCTACCAAACCACCACCACGCTCAAGCTTCTGGGGCTTCATACGCCCTATCCTGTTGTCACCATGGCGCGAAGAAAGCTCATATTCAGAAGAGGGAACCTCGTAAAGAAATGTGAGTCTCAAGAAAACGGGACGGCCCAACTTAACAACTAGCCTCCGCAGCCGTATCAAAGGAACAGAACAGAGATGATACCTTATCTCACCACCAGATGAACGGCAACCCAATGACGAGACAGACAGACAGTCATCAGACACGGAACTTGAGAAAGAGAAGCGCGAACCTTGCCTGGCCCGTGGCTTCCTCATCTGACGGTTCAGCCCACGACGGGAGCCTCTTCCCACGAGGAAGGAACAGCCCTATATAACCCCCTCCCAGGCAGCCAGCCATCACCCCCCGCGGACAGAGCCGTGATCACATGGCCAAGCGGGGGGGACGCAGCGCTGCGGAAAACTGCACACAACTCGATGAGACGCTCGAGTCCCGAGTTCGATCCCCATCGTGGGCACACAAAAAATTAACATCGAAGACAATCGATGCCTCATTCCCCGGAGGGAGCGAGCGACCGGAGAGCATGGCCGGCGCCGCGTAACAATCCTCCGGAAGATCAGGACAATTCCTGATATTGCAACCGTCACAAAGTCAGTCACCATAAATCAACTAGTAAAATCCCATCAGGGGTTTTCGTAGCCGGCAAATGTCCACTGTCTAAACCCGTTCCTAGGGCGGTCACCCGCGTGAGGGGGATGGTGGGCTGGAGCTGGTGAGCTTTTTGTGGTTAAGCCTGATCGAATATTTTGATCCTTGGGGCTCTGGATGGCCGATGGCTTGGGCTGTGAACAACACAGAAGACTCCGAGACATCACGCCCTTTTTCCATTTTCTTAGCCAAGACAGAGGAGGTTGTCTCATGTCCTCATCATTGGAGCCAGGATTTTTTGGGTAGTGCAAGCGCTTCTCAGACTTCTTCTCTCTTGACATTGAGAGTGAAATCCACAAGACCTGTCCCAGAAGGCGAAGAGCCAACGAGTTGAGCACACGGCAAGCCCTCCATTGAGGTTGAGAAAATGAAAAGTCCCATGTATTCCGCGCCACCAAACCTTTTTCGTTCGCTATTCCATACATTATCTCGTCGTGCCAGTACAAAGGAAAGGAAAAAGGAAAAGAACCAGCAGACAAAGCGTCATGTCACAAGTCTCTCCTCCTCCTCCATCTTCTCCCGACGGACCGGCCTGCAAGCCAAGTCCTCTCAGCAAGGAACACCTGCCATCTACCTATGTGACGATGCCAGGCAGCAGGCAAAAACTCGACGTCCTCACAGAAGAAAAAAGAGAAAGAGAAAAAAGTTCCAGATAAATCAGGCCCAAAGACGACGCATCTGTCCGTCCATCCCCGACCAGAAACCTCCCTTCCGTCGTACTCAGACAGGCTCCAGTGTAAATGTCTTCCCAAACCATACACAATCCCAAACACAATCAGACAGACGCCTCTCTCCCATCCATACAGCTGCTTCCTTCCTCAGACCCCACTCCAAGGTCCACGAAAATGCAAGTCCCGTGAAAGGAAGAGAACATGCTAGTTGCTCGACAGGTATCCTGGACCCTCGGCACGTCAAGGCGGTTGCTTCGAGTCCATGGTCGTCTCAGGTGATGCACAACAACGAACAAACCACCAAAGACTCTCAGAAGACTGGCGAGATCGCACCACCTTCTTCTGGGGCGCATCTAATGATTGCTGCGACGCTTCCGGGGCACCATTGCGCCGCGGGTACGGCCGGCAGGAGGGACGACAGCAGCAGTAGCAGCAGCAACGGCAGCGACAGCAGGAGCGTTGCTGGGATGGACAGGCCTGACGCCGCCCATGAACTTCAGATCCCCGGTCTAGTGGTAGCTGCCGCCATGGTGCTGTGATGGGTATTGCGGACGCGGGTTGGGGTCCATGTTCTCAAAGTAGGGGTGGTTGCAGGCCTGCTTGGCCGAGATGCGGCCGGCCGGGTCGTAGACGAGCATCATCTCGAGCAGGTCCAGGCCTTGCTCGTCCAGGTTGGAGCACAGCGGCACCGACGGATCGCGAACCCACTTGGGGAAGGAGGCCTTGAAGTCGGGGTAGCTGGTGACGCCGGGCCAGATGTCTTCGGTGGGAGTGCCGAGGAGGCTGAGGGGAAGCGGTTAGCTGGGACACTGGGTGAGAGGAAAAGGAAGACATACCGGAAGATCTTGAAGATCTCGTCAATCTCCGAGTCGCCGGGGAAGAGCGGCTTGCGGGTACACATTTCGGCAAATATGCAGCCGACCGACCACATGTCGACGCCGGTCGAGTACTGACGACCGCCGAGCAGGATTTCGGGAGCGCGGTACCAGAGAGTCACGACTTCGTGGGTGTAAGTGCGCAGAGGGACGCCGAACGCGCGGGCGAGACCAAAGTCGGCCAGCTTGAGGTTGCCTTCCTTGTCGATGAGCAGGTTCTGGGGCTTGAGGTCGCGATGGAGAATGCGGTGGCTGTGGCAATAGCGGACGCCTGCACACAACTGGCTCATGAACTTCTTGATCATAGCGGGGCCCAGACCCATGTGCTGCAGCTGTGCGCCGGTGCCTTCGGGGAGGGCCTTGCCGCGGCCGCCGTCGGAGACGGGCAGAGCCTCCATGTACTTTTTCAGGTCGAGGTCGAGGAACTCAAAGACCAGGTACAGCTTGTGACCCTCGGCGTGGACTATGTTATAGAGCCGGACGATGGAGGGGTCACGCATTTCCTTGAGGAGCGAGATCTCGCGAATGGCGGTGGACGGCACACCCTCGTCTTCGGCTTCGAGGCGGATCTTCTTCAGGGCGACAATGCGCCCGCCATTGTTAAGGTCGCGGGCTTTGTAGACGACACCATAGGTACCTAGAAAGAGTGTGAGACTCGGTGCCGTTGGAGGGTTGCATATGGGGAGGACGATGCGACGTTACCTTCGCCGACCTTTTCGAGTTTCTGGTAGTTTTCCATGGTTGTCGTCGGTTAGAGGCGGGTATGAAACGGGAGGTCAAATCGAAAAAGAAGTCGGGGATGGTTAAGGTGGTTGTCGAAATGTCGCGGGCGGCTGGTTCAGGTGGTCGATTCCAGGTCGAGGGTTGAAGTCGAAGTCGAAGTCGAAGTCCCGGTTGTCTGGGAGCGGAATCGAGGGGCAGAAACCAAACAAATGGAGCCCAATCGAAGGAATCGAAGGGTCGGAAAATCCGGGGTCGGAAAAGCAGAAAAGAAGGGGTGAAAAGGGAAAGAAAAGAAACCACAAATGTTGCACTTACTTGTGGCACAATGCAAGGTGTTGATGGGTCCTCGGGTCGCGGAGGGCACAGGTTCGATGTTTGTGAGTTGTGGTTTGTGTTGTTGGGAGAGAGAAGCATGCCAAATTTCAGGTCAACAATGACATCCAATCGCACGCGCTGTCAGGACTGCTTGCTGTCACTTGGGAGACGCGCAGCGCGTCGAGGGATGCCCCGCGTTGCACACAAGCAGCCCCACCTTCTTTTTTCCTCTGATGCGGGCACTGACAGCCTTGTGCACCGGCAGCCAACACTCAACGCTGCAAGTTGCCAACAGCGGACGGAAGGTCTTGGTGCTCTGCAGCCTTCACGTCTCACCCGCATCACGACACCATCCCCGGGAATTGCGTGCAACCGACCCGAACCTCTGGACCCCTCCACATGCAGGTACCCCAAGCCACAACGGCACATCCCGACGACATAGGACCTCCTTCACTCCATGCGCACCATGACGGTCGACATCAAAGACCTGGATCCTCACGAGCAGCCGTCCGAGGAACTCCGGGCCAAGTGGAAGGCCGTTTCTCGGACAGAAGTCAAAGACCTGGCCAGTTTGGACATCGATGACCTGCAAGACCCCGAGAGCGCTGCCGAGTTTCGAACAGCTGGCACAATTCCCGCAGACACCTTGAACCAAGCATTCAGACACATCTGCCCCGACTCGCCCGAGTTTACCGTCTCCTCGGACGCCACAATATACTACCATCCCCTTCTGCCAGGTACATACATCCGGCCCTCCCGCTTGGGCTCTTCCATTCTTCTAACCTCCACCCGTCCTCAGGCCTGCTCATCGTCCCCTCTCTCCTCCCTCCCTCCGTCCAACGAACCCTCCTCGACCGCCTCGTCCACCGCGACCTCAGCAACCCGGTCCACCAAACCAACCTCCACCTCCACTACGACCTGCCCTACCCACCACACCCATCCTCCTCCGACGAGACCAACTCAACCATCGGCCCCGACCACGACCCCTCCTTCTTCTCCTACCCTCCCACCTCGCCCGTCCTCTTCTCCCCAAAAGACCCTTCCGTCCACAAACCCCTCACCATCAAGCAAGTCCTCGAGCGCAAGCTCCACTGGGTCACGCTAGGCGGCCAATACGACTGGACGAAGCGCGAGTATCCCGAGGGCAACGGCGAGGCGGCGAAACCGCCGCCGTTCCCGCCCGACGTGGCGGCTTTTATCCATGACCTGTTCCCGGAGACCGTTGCGCAGGCGGCCATTGTGAATTTTTATTCTCCCGGCGACACGATGATGATGCACCGCGACGTGTCGGAGGCGACGGATCGCGGGCTGGTGAGCTTGAGTTTGGGGTGTGAAGGGCTGTTTATGATTGCCCCTCCGGAGGGTTTAGAGGGGAGTGATGGGGAGAAGGAGGCAGTGGTGGATCGGAAAGGGAAGAGGAAGGAGCATTTGCTCCTGAGGCTGCGGTCGGGAGATGCGGTGTACATGACAAAGGAGGCGAGGTTTGCATTTCATGGGGTGCCCAAGGTGGTGAAGGGGTCGTGTCCGGAGTATTTGGAGGACTGGCCTGCCGGAGGGAAAGAGGGGAGGTATGAGGAGTGGAAGGGGTGGATGAGGAATAAGAGGGTGAATCTAAATGTGAGGCAGATGTGGGATTGAAGTGTAAAATTGGATGTACGTATCTCATTTTCATTCGTCAGGCATCATGAAACTGGTAAGATCAACCAACCCCAAAACCCTGAACTGACCCATTACCATTACCCAGACAGCATATCCAACATCTATGACGCTTTCCTCATACATCTATTACACGAACAGCGCCACGCCAGCGACCAAGGCAACCAGAAGACCGCCCGCGCTCATCTTTATCTGGCCTGCGCTATTCTTGTTGTCTTCTTGTTCACCCTCGTCGAGGCTGCCGCTGCCGCTGCCGCCTTGCCTTACACTACCTGTCGGCACGCTTCCGCCGGCCCGACGCGTGGTTGTCGGCTCCTCCTCTTCCTCCTCCTCCTCCTCCTCGCCGTCGTCCGTCGGGATGGGCTCGTCGGCGTCATCGGTCTCGGCAGGACCGAAGTCGGTAGTAGGAGTGGGCTCATCGTCCTCCTCGTCCGTGGTAGTAGTAGTACGCGGGCGCGTGGAGGTGGTGGTGGTGGTCAGCACATCGTCATCCTCGTCGGTACCCGTTTCGCAGAAGCCGTCGTCAGTACAGACCGAGCCGGCCCGGCACCAGGTGCCGTCATCGCAGCAGACCCCGTTGTCGGGGATACAGCTGGGAGGGGAGGGTTCTGTCAGTATACCTATGCAATGGATGTTGTATAAGGCCAGGGCTGTTATATACTCACCCGTCGACGCAAAACTTTGTGCCCTCCATGCACTCATCTGATACGTCCGAGCAGATCTCGCCGTTGCGGCAGCACCCCGCGACAAAAGACATGCAGTAGTATCCGTCCATGCAAAAGCCCTCATATCCGTACCTGGTTCACATGAGAAAAGCTTGGATTTAGCACTCATGTCGAGAGAGACCACACTTCATGGAAATCGATGTGTTGGGAGGCTGTAACTCACTGGTAGCAGCACTCGGTGCCCTCAGGACTACAGCCGGAACCGCACTCCTCTTCGCCAATTTCGCACTCGAACTGGCGGATCGCCAGATGGGTGGTGTTGTTGGTGGCGTGAGGCCGGTGCAGGCGATGCACGGTCCCAAATCCCAGGAGAGCGCGGGTAGCAAGTGCAGGGACACGCATGTTGGCGGGTGTATGTGTGTGCAAGTAATTTAGTAGGTACTCCGTATGTTGTTCGATGGCGAGCAATGTGATGTCCGAGAAGCGATCTCTCGACGAAGTATGTCGTCCGGGCAAGTCCTCTCTTCAATGGCAACGAGGCCAGGCAAGTGATGATGAGAACAGGGGGGAGCGGAGGAACACTCAGGAGGAGGCCAGGCATCCTTTTAATATTCTTTCTGCCTGCTGGTCAGGTCAGGGCTGCGAGTAGCCCCAACCAACATTAGAGATCGTCTTCTTCGGCGGCTGGACAACTCACGCCCTCCACAGCCAGTATTGTTTGGTTTGTTTGGTGTACTAAAACCATCCCCAGTTCTCTCCACACCGCCCCCGTGCGGCACAGCCCATTCATCGGTTGTGCGGCACTCATCAATCCTTGTTGACAATACTCCACTGTCAGTGGAAGCCGCGGACACTTGGGATGCTCAGAGATCAGCGAGGAGGCCGGAGAGAAGGGTGTCTTGCTTGGAAACAAAAATCAGAGCAGGCGTCAGGCACGCATGCTCCTCGTCCGCGGCGTGAAGCTGTCGCCAGCCACGTGCGTGAAGCTTTCTGGGCTGCTATGCACGGAGTGCCCTGCAGCCTGTGTAGTGCTAAGCTATGCGCCACCAGCAAGCTGGAGTAAACCTGCAAGCGACCGCGCGAATCGTCGCTTCGTCGCTTGTTCGGCGGCTCGTTCTAACGCTGGAGACGATCAAGCGGGACGTGAAGGAACAGGGGATCAAGATTTCGGCGCTACAGTTTACCGCGCTGCGGGAATCCCAGGTAGCCGGGAGTTGCTGGCTGGCTGAAGGAGTCCATGCTCCCCACCAGCCAAGATCAACTAAGTAAACAAAGCCCGAAGCAAACGTTAGCTCCCCACTTTACCTAACCGCCGCCAAGACAACACGCTCCCAGCCATTGTCTCTGAATATGAGGCAAATGTGGGATTAAGGAAAACTTGGGACCTGCGATGGAATTTTGGAGCCATCATCCATATTATCCGAAAGGTATAGAGGTGTTGCTGGTCTGGATATTCATGGGATGTTCCCGCTTCGAGTCTGATGGTCAATTTCCGAATGCCAAGGGAGGTCGCTTGAACAATGAACTTCACAGTCGAAAGCAAAGTACTTCAGCATATCTCTCATTTCCGTCGTAAGTCATCATAATGCCTATAAACAGAACTCGTCCACATTACCATTACCCAAACACTATACCCGACAGCTCTGCCTCCCCTGGTGTATATATGTGTACATCTATCACAGCAGGTAAGATGACAACACATTCCATCACATCACAGGAGCATGGCCACGCCGGCGACCAGTGTAACCACGAGACCACCCGCGCCCATCTTCATCTGGCCGGCGCCATTCTGGATTATACCACTTGTTGGTGCGAGTCCGCCGGCCCGACTCGTGGTTGTCGGCTCCTCCTCCTCCTCCTCCTCCTCCTCCTCACCGTCGTCCGTCGGGATGGGCTCGTCGGCGTCCTCGGTCTCGGTAGGACCGAAGTCGGTAGTAGGAGTGGGTTCATCCTCCTCCTCCTCCTCCTCCGAGGTAGTACTAGTAGTGGTAGTACGTGGGCGCGTGCTGGTGGTGGTAGTACGACGGGTGGTGGAAGTAGTCGTGGGAAAGTCATCCTCAATCGAGGTATCGGGGTCGCAGTAGCCGTCGTTGGTGCAAACCTCGCCGGCTTCGCAGTAGTAGCCGGTGCTGCAGCAGACGGCGCCTTCGGGGATGCAGCTGGTTGGAGAAAAAGGCCTGGTCAGTCGCCAGGGGGTTTGGACAGGAGGGATGGTACAGGGAAGTGAAGCCAGGTGATGTGTGTATGGATGGACTATACTTACCCATCGGTGCAAAGCTCCCAGCCGGGCTCACACCCTTCTGGTGAGCCCGAGCAGACCTCGCCGTCCGGGCAGCAAGCCGGTTGGGAGGACATGCAGTAGTAGCCGGGATCGCAGTAGATGGAATACCCGTACCTGGTTGGGAGGAGACAAGTGTTAGCTACTGGCACCTAGGTAGACACCTCTCCACGCGTCAACGACACATAGACGGAGTTCGTTCCAACTTACTTGTCGCAGCAGTCGCCGTCCTCGATCATGCAGCCAATCCCACACACCTCCTTGCCAACCTCGCAAAAGCCTTGACGGACCGCGAGAGCGCTGTTGTTGCTGGCATGAGGCTGGTGAAAGCCACGCAAGAGCCCGCCGCTTACAAGAGCGCGTGCCGCAAGTCTTTTCGTATGCATATTGGCGGAGCGGGAGTGTATGTATGTGATCAAGTATATATGTTTGTACTGGGGGGCGGGGGGAGGTGATGGTCGAGAAGCCTATCCTTCTCGACTAAGATGTATGTCGCTTGGGCAAGTTCTCGGTTCGAATGGCAACGAGGCCAAACAGGTGATGATGGTGTGAGAGGAATAGGGGAGTTCAAGAGGTGCTTCACCAGGACCTCCAGGTGGCAGAGGCATCCATTTATTCTTTTTCTCCCGGAGAGAAGAGGTCCCGAGGGACCAACAACCGACATCTTTTCTTCCAGCGGCTGGACAATTGACGCCCTCCACAGCTACTATAACAGCAGTCCCTAGCTCTCTCCATACCTCCCCGTGTGGCGCAGCCCATTCATCGGTTCCTCAGCACTCAACACGCCTCGTTGATACCACCTCCTCATCCGCGGTGTGGCTCCATCGCCAGCCAGATGTGTGGAGCTTTCTCGGTTGGTATGCACAAAGTGCCCTGCAGCCGCGCGTAGTGTTAAGCTCTGCGCCTCCAGACTGCGTGAACGGTCGGTTGTTCGGCGGCTCGTTCCAACGTTGGAGCCTATCAAGCGGGACCTGATGGGACGGGGGATCAAAATTTCGGCGGTACAATACCACGCTGCGGGAATCCTAGCGAGAAGTTGCCGGCTGGCTGGGAGAGTCTGTACTGCCCACCGGCTAAGATAAATTATAATTAAAGTTCGAAGCAACGTTATCTCTCCTCCCGACCTCGCCGCCTGCAAGGCAACACAGCCACCGAATGTCTGTGAATGTAAGGCTGATGTGGGGTTGAGGTACATATATGTTAATTTGCACATAAAACCGGCACTTTTGAGCTCTCGCCCATCTCATCCGAAATGTGGAAACGGGTTACTAGTTTGTGGATATTCATTAGATCTTGCTGCTTCAAGTTCAGAAGGCCACTTACCGAAGGCCAAGGAATGTCGCTCGAACAATAAACTCAACCCAGCATTAACCCGGAACCCAAAGTACACATTCCATCATAGTATTTTATTCCATCATAAAGCTACTCTCAAATCAACCACCCCAAATACCCAGAACTCATATTACCATTACCCATAATCATATCCAGCACCCCAGCCTCTCCCCGTGTATGTATGTGTACTCCGTACATCTATCACAGCAGGAAAGATGGCAAGCACATCACATAATATTCCCCATTACAGGAACATGGCCGCGCCGGCGACCAGGGCAGCCATGAGACCGCCCGCGCTCAGCTTCATCTGGTTGGCGCTATTCTTGTCGTCTTCCTCGTCCTTGTTCTTCTTCTCGCCGTCGTCGTCCTCATCATCATCCTCGCCAGGACGACGAGTCGCCTGGGCCCCACTGCGGCGGGTGGTTGTCGGCGTGTCGTCGACGTCGTCCTCATCTTCGTCGTCAACGCCGGCCGTGGGAGTAGGGTCGTCGTCAACGTCGGCCGTGGGAGTAGGGTCGTCGTCGTCCGCGGCGGCGGTGGGCGTGCGCGTCGGGGTGCTGCCACGGGTGGTGGTGGGCACGTCGTCCTCATCATCGTCGTCCACAACGGTGCCAGTGCCAGTCTCGCAGAAACCGTCATCGGTGCAGACCGAGCCGGGGGCGCACCAGCTCCCGTCGTCGCCGCAGCATTCACCCTGTTCGGGGATGCAGCTACGGGATGGGAACACTCCGTCAGTATATGTAATATATAAATATCCATGAAGATCCGGAGTGCTACAAGCGACCCACGACTTACCCATCGCCGCAAACCTTAGAGTCCTCCGTGCATTCTCCGGACAAGCCCGAGCAGACCTCGCCGTCGGGGCAGCATCCTAAGTACCCGCAGTAGTATTGGGGCGGGCAGGAGCCGTCCAATCCGAACCTGGTTTGGAAAAAAATGGCTTGGGTTAGCACTCGG
>NW_027191433.1:1913854-1971225 GCF_041956435.1 Mycothermus thermophilus | reverse complement strand
TGGTGGTATGCTGGATTGACTCACGAGGCGCAGCACTCATCGCCCTCGATCATGCAGCCGTCACCGCACGGCTCTGTGCCAGGGTCGCACACGAACTGGCGGATCGCCAGGTTGGTGTTGTTGGCGGTGTGAGGACGGTGCAAGCGTTGTAGGCCGGCAAATGTCACGAGAGCGCGGCCGGCAAGTCTGGGGATACGCATGTTGAAAGTGCGGTGGTGTGTACTCTGATATGTCTGTTATGAGGACTTAGATAGCTCTCGGCAGGGTTGGGCCTTTGGTTCAACGACAATGAGGACCGGGATGGGTGAGGACGAGAACAGAAGAGAGGGATGGAATGATGCCAGGAGGTGTTCCCAGAATCTCAGGGCGGGGGAACGTCTATTTATTCTTTTCCATTGGGAGGTCCCCCAGGTGTTGTCAGGCTTTGGGTAACAGCGGAGAGCTCCTTGGGGCGGCTGAACACCCGGCCACCGAACATCCAATCTACCACACAGCATCAGCCGGGGAAAGCCCCATTTCCTCCCCTCCCATGCGGCTCAGCCCCCTTCCATCCGTCTTTTGGCTCCGGGCTGGCCCAGCACGGCTTGCATGTCGAGGTCGGGCGTCTTGTGCTGCTGGCAAGTCTGCCAGGGCAAAGCCGAGCGCCCACCTCCGCACCGACACGCCGATTTCCCGATTAAAGAGCATACCATTATTTGTTGGTGATGATCTTGGTAGAGCGGCCACTCAGCAAGCTTTGTTGGATGCGCCACGAAGTACAGAATTGCTCGGAGACGCAGACACCTGGGACCACCACCCTCGGAGAGCAAGGCTGGGGAGAAGGGTGCCTTGCCTGAGCAGAAAGTCGAGCCGAAGCATAAAGTCAGGCATCTCCGAGGTAGCACAGAGACAACGCGGTTGGGGTCAACCAATCCCATCCAGTCTGGTTCCATCGGGAGCCGCGTGCATGGCTCTTCTGCATCCTGCAGCCCACCTAGCTAGTGCTTAGCTCTCAACCATGTCGGGCTGGGACTGAACGAAGTCAGTACGGAGGTATACAGTAGATTTCTGCAAGTGACAATGTGAGTTCCCAAGCATCCAGCGGCTCGGACAGCGCCAGAATCAAGGGTCAAGGTCAACGAGACGACGGCGCTGTAGCCCATGGATTAACGGACATGCATGGTATGGCAACTCTGTGCCAACCCAAAGCCCAGGTGACTCCCAGGCATATGGAGCCACGGGAACCACGTGTACGTCGCCGAAGGGCAACGTGCAAGGCCCTCGTAGTCGTGGTCGTTGCCCGAAATTAAGAAAAGAAAATCCTTGGATGATCAAGCTGGTTATCGGATTCTGGATCCTGACCCCTGTGAACTGCATGCATCCCTGTGGATGAAGCCCAGGCAATGAGTGGGGTGACGGCGGTTTCCTGCAGCTTCAAGCCACAGCCGATGGCCCAATAAGTAATTAAAGCTGAAAAAGCTCAAGGGACGCGACGAGCGTCTTCCTCATCGAGTTATCACCGCGGGCGGTGAGATATTGTAAGGATCTGTGGCGGCTGGAATCTCCCGATAATGGTGGTGATAATGCAAGAGGTCAGGTACGCCGTACTACCGGACAACACAGAAGAGACAACCCGATGAAGCGACGGGGCCATCAAACAAACACTGAAAAGAAGGGCAAGAGTCACACTAGGTTTCTGCCCGTCCATCAGGCTGAGGCTGTGTAACCGTGCTGCAACTCTTGGTCCTGCAGGATGGAAGTGGACATGGATGGTCTTGCGGGGTTGGTGCCACTGTGCAAGTCCTGCCGTTCTGCCTGGCATTGAGCCAAGACCAGCGATCCGCTTTTTGTCCCGTGACGGTTCCAGGTTCCTGTGTGGCAGGCCCGCTTGTTCAGCCCTACCGGACTTCGGAGCAACAAAGTGAAGACCCCACACAACAACCAGGGCATAGGGATTCTGGGGGACAAGGGCATCACCACCACCATCGCCAGCTGCAGAACTCCTTCCCTACCTACTAAGTACTTTGTACGGAGAACCTCTCTTGCAATCAAGCACATCTCAAAGTCAGGTATCGTTTCAAAGCTTCTGATCTGTAACTGCCTATCTGCTCAACCACCAACCATACAAACCAGAGGCCAGCACAGCCGGGCCCCTCAAGCTCAACGTGGAGCATACCCAACCAGGGCACCGAAGCATCGAAGGAGGGTGAGGAAAGGGAAATCCCCTCACGACGCTGGTTAATCCGCAGCAGATGTCTACGTACGGGGTACCGTCTCAGAACTGCTGCCATGCCCTCCAGCCCGTCAGCAAGTGCGAAGCGAAGTGCGACCTTCACTTTTCTACCTGTTACCTTCAACCCTCTCTCCCGCCTTCAACCTTCCCATCATAACAGCCTCAACCCTCTTATTTTCAAGCCTCATCCATTTAACCCTCTTGCCCGACAGCAATTTTTCATCCACCTTCTTCATTCTTCGGCTAATCTCTGGGATTTGATTTTTAAAAGCTTCAAGCTATATATTTGCTAGGGGCTGCACTATACTTGACTTATTAGCTACTGGACTACATACACCTCTTTCCAAAATACTTCCTATCTTGAATTCAAGTCCTTGAGGTCAGAGCTCTCAAATGACACGACATCTATTTTATCAAACTGTTTCTGCTCATTTTCGTGTATTTTGGAGAAGCAAGAGCTAAGCCATCCCGAGTTGCATAGCCAATCAAAGAACTGACAATTTTCTAAGAAAAATCCGCAAGCAAAGAGAAGGTTGCTTCCCTTCTCTCTTCGAGAACAAGTTCTCGTCGATGGAAGCGGAGCACAGCTTCGCTTCAATAAATCCAATCTAAGATTAACCAACCCAAGTACCCAGAACGCATCTATCCCACTATTACCCATGCCCTTTCCAACAGCTCAGCCACCCCCCTATATAGGTATACATGTACATCTATCACAGGGAAAGATGACAGTACACCACATCCCATTACAGGAACATGGCCGCACCGGCGATCAGGGCCACCATGAGACCGCCCGCTCCCAGCTTCATCTGACCGGCGCTGTTCTTTTCGCCTTCCTTCTTGTCCTCGTCCTTGGCTTTATCAGCATCGCTAGGACCATCAGTCGGCGCGTTTTCACTAGCGGTGGTCGTCGGGATGGGCTCGCCGGCGTCCGCGGTGGTGGTGGGCGCGCTCGTGGTGGTGGTGCCAGGGGCAGAGCTGCTGCTGGTGGTCTCATCTTCGTCGTCGCTGGGATACTCGCAGTAGCCGTCGCCGGCGCAGGCCAAGGTTTTCTTGCAGAAAGTGCCGTCATCGCCGCAGCATACATAACCTTTGGGGATGCAACTGCGGGAGGGAGTACTCCGTTAGTGTATGTAATATATAGATAACTTTCCATAAAGGTCCGGAGTGCTACAAGCGAACCGCGACTTAGCCCAGGCCGCAAGGCGTAGTATCAGGCCCGCATATTTGTGCCTCGACTTCGTCCGGGCAGTGCTCATAGTCCCCGGGGCAACATCCTTCCCACGGCGCACAGTGGTGGTCGGGCCCGCAGGAGCCCCAATTCCCCCATCTGGTTCGGAAAATCGCCTGGATTAGCACTCGGCTCTCTCCCTCCTCCATCTCTCTCAACCACGGTTAAGACGTGAAATGGGGTGGTGGTATGTTGAAAACCCGACGCACTCGTTGCAGCACATGTTGCCTCAGGCATACAACTGTCACCACACACTTCCTCGCCAACGTCGCACTCGACCTCACGGATCGCGAGGTTGGTGTTGTTGGTGGTATGAGGACGATGCAGGCGTTGCATGCCGCTGAATGCCGCAAGGGGGCGGGCGGTAAGTGCAGGAACACGCATCTTGGCGGTATGAAGTGGTGAGTGATGGTATGGATAGGTCTAATATGTCGATGACCGAACGGCCTCTATGAGTTCTCAGTTCAAGGGTAACGAAGACAGAACAGAAGATGATGAGAATGCAGAAGAGTCCTCGAGAGCATTCCCAGGCGACAGAGGCATCCTTATATCCTCTTCTCCTCCCGAGTCCCGACACCCTGGAGGCCCCGGGGACTCCAACCGAGAACACACAGCTTCTTCGGCGGCCGACAAACAGGCCATCCCGAAACCGTACACCGATTCCTTCCAGAGAGCATGATGTTGAGTTCTCCTCCATAGTGATCTCCGTACGACGGCCACTCAACAAGCCTGCCTGGCTGCTCCACCACCGATCCGCCGTCAGAGACGAAGACTCTTGAGATTCTCACCGAGCAGGATCAGGAGAAGAGTGCCCCTTGTCCATCGTACAACACAGCACTCACAAGAGACAGACACGCTCCACGTGCTTCGTCCGCAGCGCGCTTGGTCCCATTCCCAGCCGTTTGCGTGGATCCTGTATCAGCTTGGAGTACCTTGCAGGTCCTCTCCACATAGTAGTGCTTACAGCGGTTAGCCATGAGCCTCCAAGCGAGAGTATGTTCGAACGTCGCTTGCCCGGCGTGTGCGGCGGCTACCCTGGGATTGGACCCTTTCCAGAGAAACCAAAAAGACAGGGGACCATAGATTTCGGCGGCATGTTCAACGCTGCTGCGCACATCTCTGTTGTCGTCTCTGCCCACCGGCTACCTCCGGAGTGGGTAAGTAAGCTTAATTGATTAAGGCGATCGGTCTACCGGGCCGCCTGAGACGAGGATAGCACGCAGACGCTCGCTCGCTACGTGCTGTGGCGATAATTACCAGTTGGGACGGACCCAGTCACGACGGACACATATGACATGGAGCTTTGTTCCAACCCAAAGGCCCGGTGACTTCTACGGCATATCGAGCCACGAGCGCCATATCACATGTACGTCGCCGAAGGGCAAGGAACATCACTCGTCGTCATAGCCTTAAGGAAGGAAGAAAATTCATGGACTATCACAGGCTGGTTAGGTATCAGGTTCTGGAATCCTGACCCCCTGTGAATTGTATGTGCCTCTCATGGTGAAGCTCCCCCGGGCAGTGAGTGGGGTGACGACCGTTCTGTTGTCCGCAGCTTCAAGCCACACCCGATGGCCCAATAACTAGCCCAATAAGGTTGAATGGCTCAAGGGATGAGGAAGGCCAGCCATAGAGGTTCCTCATCGAACCACCTCTCATCGCGGCCGGTGAGACCTGTGTCGATGGCTAGGATCTCCCGATACCTTATTTATGGTGGTGATACACCTAAGCTGAGAGGTATCAGACAGAACCAGCAGAAAAGACGAGCAACCTAACCCGGTGGAGTGATGAGGCCGTCAGCAAGTGAAAGAGTACCTACATACAATTTCTGCCCGTCCATCAGGCTGAGGCCGGGGCTGTGTACTGTGAGTAACCGTGCTGGAGCCGATGGAGCATGGGAGCATGGATGATGTTGTGGGGTCGACCAAGGGAATGGTCGATCCGCTTTTCTTCCATCCCATGCCGGTTCGCGAGTGGTGGGCTCGCTAGTTCAGCCCTACGGCATTCGGCTTCGGACGCCGCTCCGTCCAACACCATGTCGCCTCATGGCCAGGCTAGAGGCTGGGGGACGAGGACTCCAACCTAACCGTTGCCCGCTATTACAGACCAGTGGAGCTTGCTCCGTATTATCTATCTACCTATCTTGCAACCAATCACGCCTCCTCCCTCCCTACCTGAGCAACATCCCATCCGAGTGTCTGACTCTGTAAGTATCTGCTCGACCCATCAACCAAACAATATGCCAGGCCAGCACAGCTCAGCACAGCTCAAGGTCATCTCGGGAGCGAGGAGCATACCCAACCCGGGCACCGAAGGAGGGCGAGGGATAGCCCGCATACCTATCACAAGGCTGCTTATGACTCAGACGTCTACGGAGCAGGTAAGTATGGTAGTCTAGAAGCCATCATCATCAGCTCATCAATCTCCTCAATTGAATGAATTGATCAATTGAGGAGAAAACATCCGCCCAGAAAAACTCACAGCCCTGCTCTGTCTCGACCGAAATCCCAATAAAGCAAAAAAGTGCTTGATGGTACTGTACAGTAGTACTACCTATGTCCATGATCCATCCCAGAGCCGATCAGCACTGAAACACCAAGACACCAAGGTCCCCACATCGCTTCTAGCTCCATCGGCATCGCCCCCAACCCTTGTCAAAACCAATCAAGCTTGCACCCTGCAGATACTCCGGAGGTAGCTCCGCCTAAAACCAAGTTACACAATTCGTCTGGTTACGTCGCCACCCCTTCGGTTCGACAGGTTTGCAGATCTACACTACGACCATGCCAGAAACCTAAAATCTGGGCGTGAGACGGGGGTAATAATCACTGTAACCAAGCCGTTGGAGTGGGCCAAAACTGAGAGAGTTTATGCTGGACAATTGAGGAGAATCATGCTGTCGGGATACCTACCACACAGCAAGCTGAACCTTCCTTGCCCTTGGACTGAGAGGAACAGTCTCGATTACTTGCTATTGATAGACTAGCAGGTGGTATTGTACTGGATATTAGACAAAACCGCAACTAGGAATAGGTACTGAGGCAAGCCAGGTACAGAGTGGACAAGGTCCAGAAAAGAAACGCAAAGACGAGCAAACAGAAACGAGACAGCAAAACATCAAAAACATGCCGCACCAACCAATTCTCCGCCTCAGCCACCGTCTCCGGCCATTCCCGTTCCTGGCCAAGACAGGACGCAGGCCAGTCCACCTGCCCAACGGCATCACCACGTGAACACTCAACAACACAGCCTCAACATGTCCACCCACCTCAACACGCATCCTCATCTCCTCTCCTCTCCTCTCCTCTCTTCCCCTACAACCCTTCTCCTCCAACCAACCCCACCAAGGTAATCAAATCAAGCCTTATCCCAACTCTTCAAAAACACCCTCCTCTCAAACACCGCCCTGGCCCCATGCTTCTTCTCCAACCGCGCAAACTTCTCAAACACCAGCACCCTCCGCCCAAACGGCTCCATATCCCCCGGCGCCGGCACCTTCCCGCCCATCCGATCCACCACCTCGCCGATCGATCGGAGGTCCTCGTCGTCCCTCTCCGTCCACACCCCCTTTTCTCGAGACGGCAGGTCGTCCCCATCCGTCAAGATCTCGGCGACCATGAGCGCTTTCGCCTTGTCGCACGTGGTGGCGTGGACGGCGCGCACGGCGATGGCGCTGTCGTAGCCATGCTTCTTGGTGAGGTCGTCGACGAGGACGAGGGGGTTGACAGGTGACCTTTTCGGACGGGGCTGAGATGAACCGGGGTGGTGATGCGAGGGGGTTGCGGAGCGGGAGAGGGAGGTGCGGTGAGAGGAGGACGGCGCGGGTTGTTGGGCAGGATGAGTTGATGATGCCGCCCTTTGACGCGGCAGGGGGGTGCTGAATTGTAAGACCTCGCGTGACGGAGCCCGGGATAGTGATGGGACTCGAGAGGTCTGTGGAGTGCGGGTGGAGGACGGGGCTCGAAATGGTTGAGAAGGGCGAGTCACCGGCGGTTTCGGACCCGGCTTGAGGGGAATATCTTCAATCGGCATAAAGTAAGGGCTGGACGAGCGATCCGAGGACCCCAACTCCTCGTCCTCACGCAGATGTCGAGGACGACTGTGAGACGCAACCTCCAACTCCGACATCAGTTGCCGCGAAGGAGTAATGTCGCCCTGGGTCTCGGCGGCGACAATGTCTTGCGTTTCAGCCACGACGGGTGATGACCTATACTCGATCCTCGCCCGGCGCGATGGCGTTTGCGAGCTCCGAACCGGTAGCCGTTGGTTCTCAGGTGGGTGTCGAATCCTGTCATGAGGTGTCTCAGGGACCTCGCTGCCCTCGTCGTACCGGGTGCGTTTGCGCAATGGCTCGTATGGTGAGGTGACCGATGAATGCCTGGGTCGCTTGACGCCGGGGGGCGGAGAAGACTTGAAGTTGGATTCCTCCACCGCCTCTCCCAACTCCTCATCTTCAAGTTGTTCTTCCGCGTAGTCTTCATCTTGTCCTTCCTCCATTTCTCCCAACTCTTCCTCTTCCTCTTGTTGTTCGTAATCTTCGTCTTGCTCTCCATCTTCCCCGTCCTCCACATCCTCATATTCCACTCCTCCTTCCGCTTCCTCCTCCTCCAAGTCATCCTCCTCCAACTCTCTATCGGGAGCCTCGTCAAACTCCCGCTTCCAAATCTCATACCCCAACAGATGTTTCTCGAATGCCGCCTTCGCCTGTTGAGGGGCGTCCGATTGCTGAACCCAGTCGATATCAAGCTGCTCCACAACAAGCTGCCAATCTCGGTGCACATGATTCGGCTGCATCGTAGCGACCCTCCATAAATCCCACAAGTCGACGCTGCGTCCTCCGATCTGAGTCCACGGGACCGGCTTTTCATCCAAGGATTCGGCGTACACCCCGAAGAAGGTCCAGAATTCCTCCTTCGGTGACGCTGCCTTGCTGCGAGAAGCGAGCTGAATAGCCTGGCTGGGTGCTTCGGCAGATTCTAACTCTGAAGCATCAGGCTCTTGGTCGGCTTCTGGCTCGACAGGATCGACCTCCTCGTCAGGAACTGGCTCAAAAGCATCGGATTCCTCATCGGACTCTTGTTCAGACGCATCAACCTCTTCCTGAAGTTCGTTGTTGACAGGCGCCTGGGCTGAACGACAGGATTCCGGTTCCGCACGGACCTGGCGGTTCAGATGTCCCTGGGGAGCGGCCTGGGATAAGACGGGTCGATCTCCATGAAGCTGCATCCTTTCCCTGAATTCCTGGGCTCGCCTCTCCAGCTCCTCCAACTTGCTCGAATTGGTGGCAGCCTCGGCATCGGTGCTCCTCGGTGCTCTGGCAGCTGTTTCAGGTTCGGCCGTTGCAGGCTGTCGCGATGGGCGCGGTTGAACAGGAGTAGCAGTTGTCTCAGCCGGCTCGCGTTCGGAAACTAGACGCCGTTGCGATGGGAGCGGCGGAACAGGGGCGGTGGTTTTCCCTTTCTTGTGCTGCTGCTCTATCAGGTGGCGGATGACCTTTTTCAACTCGGCTCTGGGAGCAGGCGGTTCTTCCGGCATATAAGGCCGAACAAAAACTTTATATCGCTCGCGCCATGACTGGGCCGTGTGATGCGGATACTGGACGAGCTCAGCCGGTGTTCATGTCAAATGGAGGACCTAGACTTACGAATAAGGCCAGTGGGCCATAGATCAAGGCGCCCAAATCCTTGAAGCCCAGGAGTTGACATGCGTGGACGTACTCCATGAGGATCTGATCGTCATCTGGGCTAAAGGGAACTCTGGGGCCACTATTGCGCCGGTTCTCTCTATTGGCATGGTCTCTGTTGGCCTGATCTCCGTTGAGATAAACCTCGTCAACGATCTCACGAAGGTATGCCGGGATTGGCACGGGCCGAGGTCCCGGGGGCAGGACCGGAGTGCTTAAGGCAGTTGGTCTGGCTGGGGTTGAAGTGGCAGCCGTCGAGTCCGCCGCAGAGGTTGCAGGGTGTGCTGATGGGGGTAGTTCTTCCAGCGGCTGTGGCCATTTGTCCTCGGGAAGCTTGGAGATTTGCTTGACCCATTTGTCGCGCCACGACTGCCAAGTATGATGAGGGTACTAGTTCGTGTTAGCCAGCCATTCTGACCAGGTGGGAGGCGAGACAATGTCTAACATGTTCTTCTAGCTCCTGGTAGATCTTGTTACCGCTGAGCTCATTACCCGATCGGCGTGCCTGGAGCACCCATGTTACCAAGAGGCGCTCATCCTGGTGGGTGAACGGGGTTTTGGTGCCGCTGGCGCGCTGGGTCGGCCTGGGTGCTGGCGCGGACTTCTGGATCCGGTACTGTTCAATATCGACGAGAGTCCCCTGGTTGACACAGTCGTCGATGTACTGCCATGAGACCGAGTTGGCAGGAGCCTCGAACTTTTTGGCATGATCGAAAATCAGGACATCGGCATGTTTGTCGAGGTTGACAAGTTTGCCGCCGTTTTCCTGGAACCCAGTTAGCAAGCTGGGAGGGCAGACCGGCTGCGCAGATGCTCACCTTAATCTTTCCGATAATGTCTTTTCTCAAGGGCACTCGATGGCCAACAAAAAATTTCACGCCATTGAAGAGAGTCCCTTCGTATTTGTTCTTGAGGACACCTCCGTATTCGATCCCCGATGCCATGATGGGCACGTTGAGGTTGGGCAGAGTCACGTAATAACCCGAACCCTAACCTCTACCCTAACCCTCGGAAATCGATCGGTGTAAGGCTCTACCTCGAAAAGGAAGGCCAGGCGGGCCGCCAGATGTTGGATAGTGTGCCGTTATGAGGATCGAAGACGACGATCTAAGAGACTCTGTTTAGCTGATTGATATTTGTCAGTAATGTGCTGCTCAAGGAATGATTATTGGAGAGCAAGAGGTAGAGGTGTAAGCCAACGAGTCGGGAGACTCAAAGGCTTCCTTCAGGTCACTGAACCAAGACAAATGAAAGAAGTGTGTGTGATTTCAGAATGAATGTAATACAAAACAGCATGTGACAATCGACAGCCATAGCGAGACTTGGATTTGAACTGCAATGCGTGATCGACAAGTGGTGGATGGGAGGGTGGCAAACGCGCAGAGGCAGAGGCAGAGACGCGAACATCCGTGAGACACAACAGGCAATGGCTGCTTTGCGACAAGATAACAATAATTACGGATAGTCAAAGCTCACCTTGAATCCGATGCGTTTTGTCGGTGGAAACTCGTATGACAGAGTGTTGGTGATCAAGATGTTGAGATGGTGTTGCGAGTTGGCCGAGGTTGACGAGATGGAGAATTTGGGGTTGGGTTTGGGGTTGCTTGGAGTTGTCGCTCAGCAGGAGAGAAAAGAGGCGCGTGAAAGGTACGTGTGGTGCCAAGGCCTTGGCAGCTTGGCGTCAACCTGTTTTGGGCCACAGCCGGGCCATTGCCAAGACCATCTTGGGCTCGGGCTTGTCTTTGGGAACTCCAGATGCTTGGCGCGGCACAGCCTCCCTCATCACCGAAGCCAGGCCTCAACGTCCCAAGGCGGAACGCCATCTCCCAACACAGAATTGCTTCAGCGCCCGAAGGCTGAAGCCTCATCTGCAGAGGCGATCAACTTGACTTTGATCATCTCTTCATCTCTTAGGTGCAACAAACTCAATCGAGCCACCTTTGAATACCACAAATACCGCGAGAAAGTGACTGGATCATTTCACTCACTGGACTGACATACAAACGAGACTCATCTCAACATCAGCCATGCTTTGTGTATAGCATCTCCTCACGTTTCTATCCTGTCCATATCCTCACAATGGGCGCCATCGCCACCGTCGCCTCCATCGTCCTGGCCATTTCCTTCGTAGTCTTTGTGGCCTTCTTCGGACGTCTCCCTGCCCTCAGGTAGTTACTGCATCTCTTCACCACCCCATATCCCAAACCAACCCGTTTTCACTGACACACCCAGACGCACCCCCATCGCCTGGCTGCACCGTCTCCTCTGCGTCAACCTCCCCAATGCCATCAAAGGCCTGGACAACCGCCTCACCGGCGGGCGCATCAGCAGCTCCCTTGTCCGCTTCGGGAGCTACATCATGTACGACCGGCACCCTACCGTCCTCATCTTCTACATCCTCCTCCTCTCAGTCGGCGAATACCTCTACCTCCCCGCCGTCTGGTCCCGCCTGTCCCCTCTCGTCAAAGTAACCGGCACCATCGCCATCATGCTACCCTACATCTTCCTCTACCTCGCCGCCACCTCCGACCCGGGCACCATCACCCCCGCCAACCACGCCCGCGAAATGGCCCGCTATCCCTACGACTTCACCCTCTTCCACCCGGGCGCCGTCTGCAACACCTGCAACCTCCTCAAGCCCGCCCGCTCCAAGCACTGCAGCGTCTGCAAGAAATGCGTTGCCCGCTGCGACCACCACTGCATCTTCATCAACAACTGCGTCGGCGCGGGTAACCACCACTACTTCCTCCTGCTGCTGCTCTCGACCGCCGTCCTGACCGCCTACGGCGGCCTCCTCGGCGTCCACCTCATGGCCACTTCCATCCGGCTGCGCTTCCCGCACTTCGCCATCCTGCCCTGGAACGCGCGCGACGCTACCGGGCGCGACATGTCGTGGACGGACTGGCTGACGGCGTGGAGCTGGGGGATGCAGTACGGCGGACGAGGCACGGTGGGAGCCGGCGGGGTGGCCATGGGCGCCGTGACGCTGCTGGCGCTGATGACCACGCCGCTGGTCGTGGCGTTGTTTAATTATCACGTGTGGCTGATCTACTGCGGCACGACGACCAACGAGTCGATGAAGTGGGCGGATTGGCAGATGGAGATGGACGACGGGTGCGCGTTCAAGCGGAGGATGGATTCGGAGAAGCGCGTCAAGGATCCCAGCGTCGAACCGCTGTGGACGAGGTGGCCTGTGGAGGCGGAGCAGGTGTTGGTAAGGACACGGGATGGGAATCCGCCGGCGAAGGATCTCAACTTGCCCGGGGAGGGGGAGTGGGAGAAGGTGTGGAGGGTGAGGGAGTTGGAGAATTTGTATGATTTGGGGTTTTGGGATAATTTGGTGGATGTGTTTGTGCCGGGGTTTATGTTTCGGGATCCGCAGATGCCGGTGGTGGAGGAGAGGAAAAGGAAGAGGAAACGGAGGAGGGCGAGGAGGACATATCTCAGCTAGAACGATCAACAAGTCCAGGTATGTATGTATGTGCGATGCAAACGGTCAGTAATCTAGAGGGTATTGTTCTATACTCTACAGCTGTTCCACGTTTTCCAACCAAATACCATACACGTCATGTACATATATACAGGTGATCCTTTTCCTTTTCTCTATCCATACATACAACTCAAGCACACTCCCTCTATTCCGTCCTCTCCGATGCCTGGGCATCCTTAAATATCTCATCAAACGACACAATCCTCGGCGGTGTCGACAACGGCGTCACCACCGGCTTCAGCACGCGGTTATCCTCCAGCACTCCCGCCAACCGACACACCGCCCACCTGGCACCGGCCACGCCGGCACCGTCGCCATTGGCATCCACATCTCCGGCCGCCGTGACCCAAATCTCCTTCTCCCACCCCTTTTCAGCGCCTTCCAACCACTCCGAGCTCCCCGCTTCCACCTTCCTCAACTCCTCCCACACGTCCAAACACACCCCCTCCACCCTCGCCTCGGCATGCTGCTCCTTCTCCTCCGGCCTCCCCTGCGCCCTCCCCAGCTTATCCGCCTTGGTCAACACCACCTGCGTCCTGACCCCACAATCCCTCAACAGCTCCATCACCATGCGATCCGCCTCCTTCACCCCAGCGACAGCATCAATCAGCAGCACCGCCCCCTTCAACATCGGCCTGCGCTGTAGGTACTTGATAATCTCCTTCCCCCACCCCTCTTCCGACCCCATCCCGTACCCGGGCATGTCCATCAAAATCAACCGAAACTGCGGCGGCGGCTCGGCGACTTCCTTCCTCCTCTTCGACCTTGCCACGGTGCGGCCATACAGCAACGCCTCCTCCATCTCCTTTTTCCTCCTTGCCTCCTTCGCCTCGATCGCTTTCTCCTGCGCGAACTGCCTTTGCTGCTTGGTCGGCAGCCCGAACCCGTACGCGTTCATCGTCCTGGTACTCCCCGCCGTGCCGCTCGTGACGGCCAACCCTTTCTCGCGCGCGTCTTTGCCCCACGACCGCGCGGCTTTCCGGCCCCCGACGCCGGCTAGCGCGTTGATCAGGGTCGATTTGCCCACGTTGCTGCGCCCGAGGAGGCAGATTTCCGGGGTGTGCGAGTTGATCGGGACGTCGACGAAGCGCGAGGCAGCGTAGAGGTGCCGCGGGGCTTGGGTGGTGAAGATGTCGGTGGCGGCGAGGAGGGAGGTGGGGTGCGGCGAGGGGGAGGGGATGGCGCGCTGGGAGGGGTCGTTGGAGGGGGGCGGGAGGAAGGAGATGCATTCGGGAGAGGGCGTGGCGCGGGGTTGGATTGGGGTGCGTGGTGCGTAGTATTTGGAGGGGGATGGGCGGAGGGCGGTGGAGGAGAGGCGTTGGTGTTGTTGTCGTTGGGGAGACGGGGTGGGGTGGATGGTGGGTTGTTGATGGAGGAGGAGGGCCTGGCGGGGTGGGAATTGGCGGGAAGTTGAGAGGGTGAATTGGGTTGGCCGTAGCCGGGTTGGTATCCTCGTTGGTGTTGTCATTGTGGTGGTTGTGGTGGTGTCAAGTTGGAGGAATTGAGGCCGAAGGTTACGGGAGGTTGAAGTGAAGGAGTGGAATTGGAGCTGTTTCCATGAACTTTCATCGGCAGGTTGCTTATCGATAAATGATAAGGGATAGGGTTGAAGGTGCAGCTCCAACATTTGTCTGTCTCATCATTTTCCCAAAGGCTTCCAACTTCACTTCTTCCCACTACCACCACCACCACCTCACTCCTCAATTAACTCCAACCGACCTACACAATGTCATCCCCAACCCCTCTCCGCACCCTATACCGCAACCTCCTCCGCGAACTACCCCCGCGGCCCCTCCTCTCCAACCCCCGCGCGCCCCTCCACCAGCGCCTTCGCGAACGCTTCGAGCAGCAGCAACAACAGCAATCCCAATCCCAATCCCAACAACAACAACAAGACCCCCAGTCCATGATTGCCCAGGCCGAACAGTATCTGGCCTACCTGCGCGCCCAGCGCACCTATGTCACGCTTCTTGAGCGGTACAACCCGGGCATGGCCCTGGAGCAGGACGAAAAGGTCCGGTTGACGGCGAGGAGGGTAGGGATGAACTTGCCCAAGACGTATGGCGAGGAAGAGGGGGAGGGGAAGTGAAGGAGTGGGGAGGTTGGGATTTACTATCAATGTCAACTTGGGAAAAGGATTGGGTTTTCGGATTGGGTTGCTGGGGCTATGGGTTGGTTGAAGGCGACGGTTTAGGTTTCATGGAGTTTGGGTCTTCGAAGTCAGGTCTGAATCAAATGTTTCTTCATGGGACTGGCTGGGGAAATGACCAGAGGACGAGAGGGCCAGGGTTGGCCAAGATGAGCTCTACCTAGTCAGAGCAGACGGAGCCATATATGGGTGAGTATTTTGGCCGTGGCAGCAGCCCTTTTCAACTGGACCATGCCAAACGCTGATTCTTGTCCAGAAAACCCCGAGGTTCTCTCCACAATTGTTACTTGGACTATGTCGGTGTTTTCATGCCCACTGGTTGCATCAGTTAACTTGATGGACGGGAGGGACACATGGTATCCGCGAGAATCGAGGACAGGGGCGACAACCAAGCCCTTCAGCCATTGAAGCAAGCCCTCCGCTGGATAGTTCCCCTGAGCTCACGACAGTCTCCAGACGACACAAATGACACATCTCAACGGAATCGGGCTAAGACAAGAAAATAAATGGTATTACTTTTGACCAAAGCCTACCAAATAATGCCTTCTTCATGCGATCCTGAAAAACGAATGCTCCATCCCCAATGCCATGATAATATCCCAGCCTCTTCACTCCCTGAACCACCTACCCAGCCCAAGAGAAACCAAAAATCCATCTCCCCATTTCACAAGTTATCAAAAAAATAAGGGTATATACTTCCATAGGCACCTCTCAACGCCACCATATCCAACCAACCGAACCTCAATCAAACCCCTCCCACACCCCCCTCCTCAAAACTCTCATCCCACCCTCCCGTCTCCAACAACCACCCCCCAACCCTCTCCTTGACCGTCGCCACCGTCTCTCCCAGCGCGCTATTCCACTGGTCCTGCACCACCCGAACCTTCTCCTTCAAATCCTCCGTCAACCTCCTCCCCTCCTCCTCCCTCATCTCCTTGACGCGTGCCGGGTCCCTCCCGTCCAGCTCCATCGCCCGCGCCTTGGCCGCCACGCACGCCTCCTTGACCTCGTGCAACAAACACAACAGGTTGGTCTGGCTCTCGATGAACTGGTACGTGCTCTTCTCCGCGTGCAGGAGCAGTGAGTACAGATACTGCAGCGGGTGGGCGTGGTAGCTGGGGTTCTCGGCGAACTCGGCGGGGGGGATTTGGACTTGGAACCCTTCGAGGTCCTCGGTGGGGATTTTGTCTAGCAGCCGTTTCAAGGGGGGCGCGATGTCCCAGAAGGCGTTGAGCTGCACCTCCACGCCGCGGACGACCGTTTCCTCCACGACATCCCGGAACTCCTGCGTCCGGTGCAGCACCTCCTCGGCGTGCTGCTGCGCGCGCTTGGCGGCGTCTTCGACGAAGAACGCCTCCGCCGACTCGACCTTGTCGGTCTCCCCCGCGAGCCGGTACGGCACCAACACCATGTCGCGGTACCGATCGTTCCGCTCCGACAGCAGCTCAAACAGCCCGCGGTGCAGCGTCTCGCGCGCCTCAAAGATCCACTTCAGCAGGGTCAGTTTTTCGAGAAGCTCGGGCTGCTCGTCGCCCTGCTCCTGCGGCAGGTTGGGGTTGCTCTGCCGGGTCTCGTCGAACAGCCTGCTCTTGAGCGCGTCAAACAGCTCCGTGGCCTTGTTAATCCGCGTCTGCAAGATCTCGTTGAGCGGGACCACCACTTCCGCTTGGAACTCGTCAAAATCGCGCTTCTCCAGGTCCCGAATGGCTGCGTGCTCCTCCGCTTTGGCATCCGCCTCCGCCGCCGCGGCTTGGGCATAGTCCATCTTCCCCGCGGCGATCTGTTCCTGCAGGTGCGCACGCACCCGCTGCCGGCGCTGGCGGGCTTCTTCGGCGGCCTCCTCGCGCGCGCGTTTGGAGGCTTGCGCGAAGCGGGTTTTGATGGCGTCGATCTCGGACATGTCGCTGATGGCGCGCACGGCGCTGCGCGTCTCGGCGAGCTCGGGGTGGTTGTTTTCCACGGCTGGGTGGTGGCGCGGGTAGGGAGGCGGGAGGGTGACGAGGCGGGAGACGTCGAGGTGCGCGGGGTTGGGGGTCGGAGGGGCGGAGGCGGTGGAGGAGACCAGCGAGCTGCGGGATTGGGTTGTTGGGTTTTGAGGGGGGGTGGTTGTCGGGGGTGCTGGGGCGTTGTTGTTGTTGTTGGGGTCAGGAACGTCGTGCCAGCCGGTTTTTTCGGGCGGGTAGGAGGAGTTGCTGTTCTTGCTGGAGGACGCGATGGCCACGGCCGCAGGAGAGGGGTGGGGGTCGTCGATCCATTGCAGAGCTTCGCGAGCCTCTTTCGGGACGCCCATGTATTTGGACTCGCGCTTGGAGCGTTCGAGGCGCCGGCCGCCGGCTGCCCCGACGGAATCCGTCTCCCACCACCGGCTTGCCGGCCGGCCGCGGGAATCTTCCTCGTCAAGCGCGTCGCTGACGCTCATGCTCAGGATGGGCGAGAGGGATGGCATGTAGTTGGTGGACGGCCAGTTTTGGGTCGGCGGCGGAGGGGCCGGTGACGGGGATGCTTGCTGCTGCTGGCCGAAGCTTGTCGATCCGACGGACGTCCGGTGAGACGGCGGTTCTGACCCTGTCGGCTCCGCCTCCCTCCAATCCGCCGGCATCGGCCGGAACAGGTCCCGGGTAAGATCCAAAATCTCCGACCCCATGGCCGCAATGGCGGCGGAGTACCTCTCCCTGCGGATCCGCGACTCGCTGACGAAAAACTCGGCAAACAGCCTCACCCGCTCCGCGTCATCCGCGGCCGCCGCCTCGCGTTGCGCAAACGCCGTGAACCGCTCCACTGTGGCCCGGCAAAACTGCTCCGTCGTCTGCGAAAGCACCGCCTGCTTCGACAGCGGCAGGTAGGTCGGCGACTGCGGCGCGCTGGGCGGCATATCCGGCCCGACCATGCCGGCGCCGCGGTGTGAAGACGACGACCGACTTCCCGTCGGCGGCGTCGGCAGTGCCTTGGGAGCCATGGCGTGATGGGTCTGTTGCTGATGTTCGGGCTGCTTGCCAACAGCGTTGGGCGACATCCTCGTCGGGGTAACCTGTCCGGCCTGCATCTGCGCCGAGCCGTCCATGGCGCGAGGGGTGACCGAGTCCGGGTCAAGCTGCGGATCGCTGTTCCTCGACGACCTCGGCGTGCCGCGGCCGATGGTCAACCTCCTCTGCAACCCACCCGACGACGGACTGGGGATCACAATCTCTGAAGGCCGGTGGGAGGCGTCAATCGACCCGCGCCCGGCCCGCGACCGGCTCTCGCTCCGGCGCTCGAGGAGCGTCTGCGCCTTCTCGCCGCGGACGGCAGGACTACGGGTCAGACCTCCGGCCGTGCTCCCCGTCGATTCCGGCCTCTGGCTGCTAGTGGCAGAGCCGCTCACGCCGCTTGCGGCGCTCGAGGTCTCAACCGCCTCGACAGCGCCTGTGGCCGTGTGGGTCGACGACGCCTCGCTGGTCGGGGCTGGGGGCGGTGGCGGCGCGGCGGGCGGGCCGGGGAGGCTGTCACCTTCCCTCCAGTTGGCCGGGGTCGGGGGCACCGGGCCCAGGGCAGCGACACCGCTCGGAGGCGGCCTTCGCGTCGGCGGGGAGACGATGGGATCGCTGCCGGAGGAAACGCGCTGGGCGCTTTGGGAGCGAAGGGCGGATGGCGGGGGACCGGGAGGAGGTGGCGGCAGAGGCATGCTCGGGTCCCAGCGCACCTGGGACGATGATCGCGACCGGGCCGAGGTCGGGGTGGACACGGCGGGCGTCGAGTTCGCGCGGCGGGCGCCGGGGGCCATGACTTGGGACGCGTCGGAGTCGGTCCGCTGGGGGATCTGGAGGGTTAGAGGTGCCGCATGACCCGGCAAGGCCCGGGCCATGATGCTGCTGAAGGACCGGGTCGGCGGGGCCTGCTCGGAGCTGCCGGACGGTTCGGGGTCTCGCCTCCTGCTGAGCGACGGGAGACCGAATCGGCGCTCACGGGAAGCTCCTCGGGCGTTGGGGGGCGGGGGGAACGACGTGTTGGCGACGGGAGCCGGGTCGACGCGCTGGACCGGCGGCGGTGGGGCTCGGGCGACGGACACGTTGGCCGCTTGCACTCCCCCTCCTCCTCCTCCTGGGTGGTCGAACGCCATGCTGACGGGGCGTTGACTGCGGGGAGGAGAGTACGGCGGCGGAGGCGGCGGCGGAGATCCTTCGCCAATGTGTGAATATGGAGCACGATACAGATACATGGTTTGTTGTGGTGACAAAAAAACTCACCCTGAGGATCGGCGTAGGGACCAGCAATCGGGGAGGAAACCCATTCCTGGGGATTGTAGGGCTGGATGGCGCTCAGAGGGGTCTGGCCTGACGAAAAGGCGCCGTGGGAACTCACGGACAAGGCCGACACTGGCGTGTTGACCGAGTGTTGGAAGCCGCCTAGAGATGCCGTCAAGAGGGGGTTGAGGCCGGCACGGAGCCGGGCTGTGGGATCTCGCGACGAGCTCATCATGGTGGGCAACAGGATTCTTGAGCGAGTGTCCGTCGGCGGTTCGATATTTCTATGTTCGTGGTCCGATCCTGCTGCAAGTCTCGTCCGCTCGACGGTGATGGAGGTCTAACGGGCCGAGAGTGCCTCGACCGGACGGTGCAGGAGACTGACCTCGTGGCACGATCACCACGCCATCAACGCCGACATGCACAGAGGGACTCAGGCTGAATGAATATGGAGCCGTTTCGTTTGCGGGGGTGGCGACACCGAGGAGCTTCTTTTGTCGTTGTCAATCACTAGGAAAACGGCCACGACACGACGACGACGACAACAACGACGGTCGCCGGCGCCGGAGACAAATATCAAGGCCGAGCTAATAGGTAGATGGTCAGAGTGTCCGAGGTGAGGTATGGTTCAATAGGGTTGGTTCTCCCCGAAGCGCGGCTGCGGCGCAAGGTAGTGCAGGCTGCAGCCGGTGTTGAAGCGGGGAGCGTTGCGGGAGTGTCAGTGCAAAAAGAGAGATTGAAGATCCAGGGTCCGGTCCGAGCGAGGGGAAGGGGCCGAAAAGAAACTCTCACAGACAGAGAGACAGGCACGGGGTGGCGGCGGCCGTTCCGCAGCAGCAGCAGATGCAGAACCAAAACGCAGGCCAGACACCACGCGCAGCACGGAGTAGTGTAGAAGGGGACGCAGAGAAAGAAACGTGTGTCTCGACGTGAGGCCCCTAGCCTATCAGCACCCCGGTGGGATGGGAGCGTCCTGTGGTTCTCCGTCCGCCCCCCGGTGGGAAGTAGATTAAACCTGTCGACGACGCATTGAGGAGCGGGAGCCAGCCTCCCGCAGTAACGTCGGGTGGTCCGGGGGGGGTAAAAGAAAGCCTGGAACCTTGGCGAATAGTGATGTGCTTCCCAAAAGGGACGAGTCCCGGAGGGTGGTGTTGCGCTCCGAAGACACTGTTCAGGTGAAAGAGAGAAAAGACAAGCCGGAAGTTGGCCTCGTTGCAACGGTGCAACCTTCGGAGCCAGGCGTCGGGGACGAGGGGCGGCCAAGGAATGCTGCGCCGTTCAGGTCAATGTATCAGTAGTGTAGAACCCCCTGTCTGCCGGCCGGCGTGCTCTTCTCGCGACGCGACAGCCGAATGCTCCTCTGGTGTCTGTGTGTGTTTGAGGAGAGCAACAGAAGCCAGCACCTTGACGGGGCTGCTGTGATCACCAACGAATGCCGTTCTGGTGCTACGTATGGAGTATAGTATGTCTGTCGGATGTATGTAGACAGGCAGCTGAACCCGGTAATTCGTCAATGTTTCGCCGTCTGCGAGGGGGGTACACACAGACACGAGCAGATCTGCACGATGCTCGCCAAAGTGATTAACTTTCTGTGCGGATCACCACGAGTCGAGCGTCTTCGGTGATTCCCAGGTCGCCGAGTCGTGTTTCTCCTCTCAGCAGCCTTGTGATGGTCGTTGGCCTGCGTGGGGTGTCGGTCCCAAGAGAGAGGGAACTCGACGGAGAGACTTGGACTAGCCAAAAGGGGTTCGACCCGGCCCACGAGCAGAAAGCCACCGTGGTTGGATTTTGGGCAGCCGGCAAATCTATTCTTGGGTCAAGGTTTCTGGGCAGAAGAGCACGAGGCGGCCATGATTCGCTGGACGGGTGTGTCTTGGTTGTGATGCTCGCTGCCGGCGCTTAACTCAGCTTGGCTCGACCTTGGCGCATGATCCGTCTGCATCGTCTGCATGGCCGGGCGACATTGTGTGCAGAACGCGAGTCAGCATTTGGGAAGCTTTATAATCCACGGGTTGGACGTCAAATTGAGGCTTTTTACGAGGGAGCGAGTGTGAGGGTGACGAAATATCTGAGTTGCTTAGTTTATGTATGTCCAAGTATTGAAGCACTTGACTTGGAGACAGCAAGAGTTGGCAGTTCGGTCAGCAACTTCAACACAATGAACACCACATTCCACTTGAGCCAGTCAAAAGAACAAAATAGCTGGCGAACGGTGACGCCCAGGCGGACCCATCCGTGACCGGCCCAGGGCCCAGGCCCCCCCCCCCCTGGCGAAGGCTTGAAGCCATTCCCGAATGCCGTGCGCTGAATGCTTCTCCACATCTTCCAGATCGCGGGGATCGCTGACGGGTGGCGTTCGTGACAGGTGAAAGTCAAAGACCAAAATAGAACCCTCACAACTCCAACGGGAGCGCATGTTGCCGATTCGCTGAGTCGGCCGTGTGCTGGATATTGGGAGGCTCGGATGGTCCATGAGCCGAGACGATGGTAGTACAGACACGTGCGTTGTAAACTCATTCCTTGCCCGACGTCGAGTTCCTTGAATAGCATCACGTCGAGGCCAAGGCATGGTCTCGGTGATTATTTAGGTGTCCTCCACGTATGGTGACAGGTGATGTTAATCAATAGTCCAAGTTGCCATGGCAGCGACAGCGGCTCACAACATGTCCGGCGGCACCTTGACCGTTTCCAGTAACAAACACCAGTCGAGGTGAAAGGGGTAGAAGTAGAAGACATGCATCCAGGTCGGCATTGCTACTGTGCCATATGCATGTCCCGATGGCACAGCAAAGCAAACCGGCCGGAGGACAGGCCTCGGTCAGTCAGCGGATAACGGTTGACATAAAGAGACTGCAGTCCGGGGCATGCCGGGATATGCATCGGATCGGATGCCTTCCAGGTTATCGGAGCACCGGGGCAAACCTGGAACGGCCGACCCGGAGAGTGCGGCCACCTCCGATCCGGAGGAGCCATCAAGATCTGAGAATGTCGTCCATGCCCTGGGTGTTGAGTGTTTCTTGCTTTCTCATAATTCCTGAGAAAAGACCTGATCAAAGCAAGGGCACCTAGGTAAGGTACGGAGTAAGGAGCCCAGATGGGATAGAGGAGAGGGATCTGCTGCTGTGTTCGGGCAGTCATTTTCCTTCTTTTTCTTTTTATCTCTTCTTGTTTCCCCCGTTGACATATGACTGCTCTCGAGAGACTGTCGACAAATGAGGGCGTCCACGTCTCAATCGAGTCTCTTCTCGAGGAAGCATGTGCTGGTTGCCTGAAACACCCTAACCCTGGCCAGCCTGAAACAGCCCCGCCAAAGCGGTGACAGTTCTGCCCCTCCTCCCCGCCCTCAGCGAGGCTGGATGGGCCCTGCTGAGTTTTCTAGAGCTTTCCAGGCTCCGACGCTCACTTGGCCCCGTCTTTTTGTTTCTTCCTTCTTTTTGGGCGACCTCGCCCCGAGCCTCAGCCCAACAAACAACACCAACACCAACAACAACCACCATCTTCAACTCCCAATCCGCCCTCCATACCGTCGCCAACCGCTTATTCTTTCGGTACGTCGCCCATTTCTGTCGATTTCCCGCGCCAATGGCTCCGTGATGATCATTCCAGCTGGCACCAGTCATAGGATAGACTTGTACTCCCTTCCTTTGATGACAAGCTGCGGTCCACCAGACCACTTCTGATCGAGCCTGGATTTGTCTTCTGTTGTTCATTCTGTCACCGTGGACAATCGCTGACTTGAAATCACAGTCTTACAACTCCAACCAAAATGGTCCTCCACAACCCCAACAACTGGCACTGGGTCAACAAGGACGCCACGTCCTGGACCCGCCAATGGTTCGAAGACAACCTCAAGAAAATCGAGGCGGAGGAGGGGGATGTCAAGGCCAAGGTCTCCAGGGTCATCAGCATGAACGGGGATGTCGAAGTGGCGCAGCGGAAGGGCAAGGTCATTACCATCTTTGATGTCAAGTTAACCCTGGAATACACAGGTACGTGTTCCCATGTTCCTGTAGAATATAATCCCATTGTATTCCTCATGAATGCCAACCGTCGGGTCTTCAGGGTCGACTCCGGACGACGACGACGTGACCGGTACCATTACCATCCCCGAGGTGTCGCACGACCTTTCCGAGGACGAGTTCGTCTTTGAGATCGACGTCTACAGCGATTCCAAAGAGAAGCAGCCCATCAAGGACCTGGTCCGGTCAAAGATCGTTCCCCAGCTCCGCAAAGAATTCCTCAAGCTCTCTCCCGCCCTGATCGCCGAGCACGGAAAGGACATCCAGCACGCCCCCGGGTCCAACCCCTCAAGCGGCTTCTCCACCCCCAAGTACCACCCGCCCACGGGTAACCAGGCCAAGAAGGCCGAGAACACGGGAATCATCTCCCAGACGACGGGCACCACCATCGTCAACACCGTGACCCTGACCGACACGGACGAGTTCCGCACCACCGCCGAGGAGCTCTACAAGACCTTCACCGATCCCCAGCGCCTCGCTGCCTTCACCCGCGCCCCGCCCAAGGTATTTGAGGGCGCCCAGAAGGGCGGCAAGTTTGAGCTGTTTGACGGAAACGTGTCTGGCGAGTTCCTCGAGCTGGTGGAACCCACCAAGATCGTCCAGAGCTGGCGTCTCAAGCAGTGGCCCGCCGGGCACCACTCGACGCTGCAGATCGAGTTCGACCAGAACGATGTTGATAGGGTCACGGTCATGCGCGTCGAGTGGAAGGGCGTGCCGGTGGGCGAGGAGGACGCCACCCAGCGGAACTGGAGGGAGTATTATGTGCGCAGCATCAAGCTGACTTTTGGGTAAGTGCTGACGCTGCTACGTTTGCAAGTTTTCCTCAGACTGCTAACCGCTTCCAGCTTCGGCACTGTTCTCTGAACGTGGGCATCGGGTAGGGATGATGGGAAGAGACGGCGTTTCGGTGAAAAAGGAAATGGATGGCATTGAGATGGGTATGGACGGGCATGAGGATATGAGGATCATGAGGGCGGTTCTTCTGGACACTCATACAACAGCCACCTAGATCCTTGACCATGGGACCAGGGCAGGCTTCATTCTATATCATGGCATTTGCCGGATCGACCGGCTGTCTGGCGGGTCCTATTTAGATGGAAACTCGAATAGATCTGCCAGGTTTCACAAGCGTTGGTCTGCTCGGTTGTCGTATGTGTTGTGAGTTGTTGTTCCCAACCCTTTTTCTCTTGTGGATGAGGGGAGAAGGCCTCTGGGAGGGAAGCAGTCATGAGAAAGGTTGACTGCCATGTTGACTGCCGTGGCCGTTTCCTCTTACTTCATCAGCTCATGCCAGTTCACCGGGTGCGCCTTGTCCTCTTTCCGTGATCATGACTTTTATGTTCAAAATGACTTGGTCGCTGTCTTTGCTGGCATCCTTCCACAGCATACCTGAAGCATCACTTACCTGACATATCACCATATTAGTTTACGGACCGCTCACACCATTAAATATTCCACTTATCCTGGGCATCTTTCGACCGCAGTTCAACCCATTTCAACCTATCTCCAAAACCCCACAACCATGGCTTCGTCCAACAACCCCATGCTACCCCGGCCGCCGCCCATGACCGCGAAAGAGGTGCAGGCCAGAATGGAAGCTTTACTGGCGGTCCTGGTAACTTCTCTTTCTAGCAAGGTCGACACACCAGACATGGTTGACCGCCCCGTCGAAGGCTTTGATGCGTACTGTCCAGGCGGCTACTGTCCCATCAACGTCGGCCAGAGGCTCAAAACGGACGTGGGTCTTTTCGTCGTCCACCACAAGCTGGGCTTCGGGCCATCGTCGACCGTCTGGCTGGTGGAAGGCAAGACCCCCTGTTGCGAGGAATCATTCCATGCCCTCAAGATCCTCCGCGCCGATTTGAGTCAGGGGTTCCGCCATCATGAGGAAGAGGTTCTTACGCTCCTCGGACAGGCAAACACCACGACACCACGCTATCCGCATATCATCTACTATACTGGCCAGTTCTACATGAACAGTCCCAACGGCCGGCATCTGTGTTTCCTCCAGCGCCCTTATGGTCCAAGTCTCAAGGACCTCCGCGTGCTCCAGGGGCTAACGTACCAAACGCGGCTTTGGGTATGCGAGCAGGTGGCGTCCGCTCTCGAGGCTCTGCATAACTTAGACCCCACGATATGCCACTCAGGTAACCTCCGCCTCATCTCGATCACATCACTTCCTGTTTCCACGCTAACAAACCCAACCCCCGTCCAGCCATCAGACCCGAACACATCCTCTTCGAGCTCCCCACCACCCCCATCACCGGGACCGCCAGCATCAACAGCACCCTCGGCCCCATCCGCACCCACGCCATGCCTCACATCAACCTCCTCCTCTACAGCCCCCGCCGTCCATACTACCTCATCGCCCCAGCCGAGTTCAAACTCCCCGCCCGCTCCCTGCACAAGATCGTCCTCACCGGCTTCGGGCGCTCCTTCATCGACCGTCGCCCCACCACCACCGCAGCCGCCAACCGAGCTGTTGCCACAGACAACGAACCCGCCGCTGCCGCTGCCGCCCTGTAGGAATGGTGGCAGTACACACCCCGCACGCTCCTCCCCGTCCCGTCCTTCACCCCGCCCGAGGTGCTGTTTGGGTTTCGCCCCGGCCCGCAAAGCGATGTCTGGCAGGTCGGCGCGCTGATGCTCAAGCTGCACTTGCTGGACAGGCGGCCGGGGTTTGACGCGCCGGAGGTGAGGAGTAGGCCGGGGTGGTATGTGGAGGAGGTGTTGAGGTGTGTTGGCAGTTCGGGGTCGAGGTCGGTGGTACCGGGGAGTTGGAGGGGGCGGTTTATGAGGGGGTGGAAGGATGGGAGGAAGGAGAGGTTGGAGAAGTGGGAGGGTGAGAGGAGAGGGGTGGTGAGGGGGTTTGATGGGAGGGTGGTTAAGCAGGAAGTGAAGGAAGAGGAGGGTGTTGGGGATGATAGGATGGCTATCAAGGGGGAAGTGAAGATGGAGGATGCTCAGCCTGACGAGGCGGCGTCGGAACGGTGGACTGTGGTGGACAAAACCACTGGCCTGTTCCCTGCGGATGTCAACACCTGGTGGGAATGGCCTGAAGGAGTTTTGCCGTTGTCGGTGACGAAGGATGAAACACCCCCGACAACAACGGGCCCAACCAACACCGGCAACCAAGGCATCACTTACACCAGGATCACCAACACCAACACCAACAACATCGCCAACACCAACACCAACATCAGTGCCAACAACGACGGGATGACCGAAAAGGAATCCTGGTTCACCACCTCCCAGCCATCCTCCCCGTCCCTTCATCAAACCCTCTCTCGCGTCCGTTTCTTAGGCGCCCACTTCGGCGTCATGGTCAGCCGCGCACTAGAAGCCATGCTAGCCGTCGACCCGGCAAACCGACTGCGCGCGGGGGACATGAAGAGGTGTTTGGGTGATTTGGGGGCGATTTTGGAGCAGTGTTTTGGAGTGCCGGTTTGGGACACGGGTTTTTTGGAGTATGATGTTGGGGGAGAGGATGAGGGGAATCGTTGTTTGGAGTTTTGAGGGGGGGATGTTGAGATGAGAGTTGGCGGGGTTGAGTTGGAGGAGAAACTCTGGCCTTGAGAGAGTTGGTTGGAGTGAGTGCCTTGTTGTGTGGTGGAGTTTGGATGGAAGAGGGGATGGGACAGCGTTGGTTCTTGGTGGAAGGCAGTTTTGATATGGGTTATGGGTTGATGAGGGGGAAGGTTTGAAGATGCGCTTTGGGTAGGTTTGAAGTCGTATTTTTGAGGTTAGTATTGAGTTGTTTGAGCTATGGATTGAGTTGTTGTTGATGTTCCTGGTACTCGGGACTCAGGCGTTCAGTTGAACAGCATGGGTCAGACCCAACAAATACTAAAACATCACCAGGATGAGACCCGTCGCAAGAGCCTGTGTCTCAAAAATACTTCATCTCGTGCATAAGGAAATAACTAACAGGCAAAAACACAACAAACAATGCTCCAGCGAGGTTTATTGTTGCTGGGCAAAAGAGAACCGCAAAAGTTTCGACACGAGTCGGATTTGAACCGACGCCTCCGAAGAGATGAGATTTCGAACTCTGGGGTATTCGAGTCTCACGCATTAGACCGCTCTGCCATCGTGCCTTGGCCTGTTTGGTGATTGGCTGGGTTGGAATGGACATTGATATCGTGGTATCAGTGGAGTTGCTGGTGGACTTCGCTGCTGCTGTCGATAGGTCGGGTGTGGACTCCACCTTAGAGCAACCTGGAACTTCAAGAGAGAGTGGTGATATTGGGGTGGGAATACAAAGGTCATTAACGTAGTATACTTCATAGGAGATGATCAGAGATAGGTTTTACTGCATCTGCTTTGAAGGGGCTGTGTCTGTGGTGTGACAACTGTATGTATTCTTCCGCCGAGATATGTGTGCACAACCCCTGAGTTGAGCCCTGAATTGAGCGCTTCGAGGTTGGAGGCTGAGAACTTCAGGTTGGGAACAGCATCCCAACGGATGGGAGAGCCAGTTTCATGTGGATGAAGAGCATCTCTCACTTGGAGACTCTGAGGGAGTGTTTGAGTGGACTGCCGGAGTCGAGATTTTGTCTTGGGAGATGAGTAATACCCACGGGTCTCATGAAGTCAGCATGGCTTCCGGGTTATCAGGTGCCTAACTGTCGACGCCGTTTCTCAAGTGTCGATTCATCATGGTTGTGGCACATAAGTCGGGGTCTATGAGAGCATGACCAACTAAGATACCAGCCAGTCGACTTCAGTAGGTACCTAGCTACGCCATCCTCCTCTCCTCCCCCCACGAATTTCCCCGGATCCTGCCCTACTTCAACCCCTCCGCCACATCAAGGAGCAAGCGTCCAAGCCATGTCACTGCCCGACCAACTCCATCTCCCCAGTCCGTCCATCAAATCCCCTCCCGAAACCTCACCCTCCGTCCACCACCTTCCCCAGTCTGACCAACCCTTGCCTGCTCTCTGTTGCCCAGATTGGTAGCCCCAATGAAGTGGTACAAATCCCCATTCGTCAGCTGTTGCCCACCTCGCTGGCCGACAACGTGGCCTCCTGGTAGTCTCCGGCGTTGATTGGGTCGGGGGTACGGCGTAGGACGGCGTGCTCTTGGGTTCCTTGTCTGTACCCGGTTCGGGTAGTTGTACTGCGTTGGAGAGGGGTCGCAAAGGCAGGAAAAGAGGATGCCCATCTTGAGGTGGTCGGATTGGGCTGGGTCGGGTTGGGTGTTACTGGGTATGTAACGTGGAACGAAGGTGTTCAGAAAGAGTTGTTGTTGCAGCACATTTGGTGAGGGTTTGTTTGGAACGAGCTCAGAGTGAGTGTAGATGGTGATACCATGGTGTGGTATTGTGAGGCCACCTCAGCGAATGGTCGTGAAACTGGAGAAGGAAGAAGGGTTGGAGAGAGAAACGGTGACTGGATTTAAGTTGGCGAAGTGGACTTACTTGATCGAGGCTCTTTAACACTGCTCCTTTGAACAGAGCCATATGATCCATCATGATGAGATGGTTCGTTAAGTTGTAGCCTGGCTTTTGTTGACGACGGTGAGACTTGTGGTTGTCTTAGATACCGATACTGAGAAGAGAAAAGTTGGGGTCTACATCCACGTCATGGGACTTTCGAGTCTGAGACGAAGAGGTACTTAAACACAACCTGATTCTAACGCAAGAATGCAAAGGATACATCATCTCAACCGTTCCTCAAAACCCATCAATCGTCGCATGATCGCAACACAAACCCCATCGCCTACCGACCTAACTCACCCACCAAAGACTCTTATGTTTCCCCAACTCATCCCCTTCATCACCACTGCATCAACGGCACCCCCACATAGATATTACTATTATCCGAACGCCGCGTAGCTTCTGACCTGCGCGGTCTGACCCCAGTTCCATCGTGGTAATAAGACGGGCCAGGAGGCAGAGGCGCGGGACGCGGTGCTTCGTACTCTGTCGACCTCCTGACCGTGCCGTGGTTGACGTGGTACCTCCTTGTCACGCGAGGTTGGGGTGGGGAGAAGGGATCGCTGAAGCAGGAGAAGAGTGAGCCCATTTTGAGGAGAAGTGTTGTTGGCGGTTTGTTGGTCGAGTGTTGGTGTGTAGGAACTGAGGAGAAGGAATTGGTGGGTTTGATCAAACGGGGGGAGAGAAAAACAAAGGGTTGGTTGAGGGAGACATTCCTGTTGAGTATATGGCTGTTTGGATCCAGGATTCTAGCTGTTTACTTAGTCTACAAGGTACATAGATGGGAAAAACACGAGATCCTGATAAGGGTAGGGTTGGCGATGCTGTGGTCATCTGCTTGCCAGGTCAGAAGTCAACATACCGACATGCCTTAAGACAGTTACGATTTAACAACTTTAAGGGGGCTCTGATGAAAGCGATGACGCATTTCTAGTTGACATAGAGAACATGATACTTTGGCGGCTGAGTACCCTATCTAAGAAGACTTGTGTTTCAGGGTTGAGGACAGCGAATCTCCTACGTCTCAAGTCATGGAATGAGCCAAGTGTACAGCAGTTGAGGTCATCTTCAAACTGATTCGTGAACAACTTGAAGTACTTGGCAAGTTGTAAAGGAGAGGGATAACGCCAGCTATCTACAACAGACACAACCAAAGAAACTTGAAACAATCCTCTACCATGTCAACATGACTACGCCGAAACCTCCACCCTCTTTTCTGGTTTGACAATTTCCCTGAGGCTGAACCGTGTGATGAAGTTGTGCTGCTTGACGAACCACGCGTTGACAATATCCCACTCCGCGTTGGGGTCATCAAGCCGGATCTGTACCAGTCAGTATGTTCCCTGAGCCAAATACCGTTGGGGAAGAAGGGATATGTCCATACCTCAAACCGCCTCAACATCGTCGGCACCAACTTATAAATCTCCAACAACGAGATATTCTTCCCAATACACGTCCGACTCCCCATCCCAAACTGCAACATCGTCCCGTTCATCGTCTTCACCCTCGCCTCATCCTCCGGCCCCCTCACCTCCCACCTCTCCGGCCGATACACATCCACGTCATCCCCAAAAATATTCTTATCCCGATGTAACACCCACGCCGAGCACCCCACGATCGTGCCCCCCGGAATCTTCCGGCCAGCAATCTCGATCCCCCCCTTCGGCACAACCCTCTCCATCGGCAGCCCCGGCGCGGGATGCAGCCGAAACGCCTCCTTGACGCACATATCCAGGTACGGCAGCACCGTCTGGCTCTCGTGCCACGTCACCAAGCCCGTCTCGTAGTCGGAGAACTTGCCCGCGCGCGCGGCGTCGTCGATCTCCTTGCGCAGCCGTGCCAGCGCGTGCGGGGTTTTGAGCAAACAGTAAAACACCGCCGACAGCGAGATGGCGGTGGTCTCGGACCCGGCGAAGGCCATCGACACGGCCATGGTCTGGACGAGCGTGTCGGTCATGAAGTCCGGGCGGGCCTCGCGTGCGGCGAGGAACTTGGAGAGGAGGTCGGGGGATTTGACCAAGGGTAGTTGGTGCTTCTTTTCTGAGGTGGGGAGGACGGGCGAGGAGCTGCCCTTCTTGCGGGCGGCTTCGAGCTCGGGGAGACGCTCGGCCATGCGGGCGCGCGCGAATTTGGCCACAGGGAAGGTCGCGTCCAGGAGGCCCCACTCGGAGAGTTTGAGGTAGATAGGGTTTTTGAGGAAGAAGCGGTCGAGGATGGGGATTTGGCCAACCTGGTGGGAGTGGTCAGCGGAGGGTTGTCCTCAGAGAAGGGATGGGGGAAACGAACCGGCGCAACATAGAGGAACAGCTTCGTCAAATACGCCACAATCCCATCAACATCCTCATTCCGCTCGATGAACCCGTGCCGCTTGCTGTAAGTGATCTCGCCGATGACGTCGAACGCATAGAACTGCAGCCAGCGCGTGAAATCGCAGGCCTGGGGATTGTCGATGTACAAGCGCTCCGTCTGCTTGAGGAAGAGACGGGTCGTGTTGTCGACGAAGGGTTCATACTGGACCAGGGCCGACATGGCAAACGCTGAGTTGACGCAGCGGCGGAACTGCATGTGGAAGTCGTTGTCCGTGGTGCTGAAGAGGGAGGGGAGGCTGTGGCCTTTGACGACGGACTGTTGGACGACGTAGAAGTCGGACTGGGTGGGAGTTGGCCATTGTGTCGCGAGTTATGGTTCTAAAAAGGGGGAACTGACCTTGATGAAGCCCTTGTTCAGCCCGTAGATGGTCTTGAGGGCCTCAGGGTCTGAGAAGGAGAGGGTGTTGGGACCGAGACGGACGACGGGGCCATACTTTTTGTGGAGGGCGATGTGTGTCCGTTCAGGGCGGCGCTTGTAGACGTCGATGAAGCGCCACCAGTCGGTCAGGGAGGCCAGGAACGGCCCTGGATATTTGTTCAGGCCATGATAGTACCTGTTTCGAACCAGCCAGAGGAAGATGAGTCCGAGGCTGATGACCGGCCAGTGCTGGGTCAGCACCCCGATGATGTGGTCCGTTATCATCCTAGGCGTCTTCTGCTTTGCGTTCGCCGTCTACCTGAATCTTCTAACGGTCCCCTGTGTATAAGAGAGAGTATACTGGGCTCTTCGACCTGGACAGGGGGAATCTCTTTGTTGAAAAGGCGTCCAAGGTCAAGGCAGGTAGGTCACATGAAGAACGTGGGGGATGGAGCAAGGCAAGAACAGAGTACAATAAGAGTTGTCTAAGTATCAATCCGAGAGATGGGTTCCATGGGGGTGTATATTTGTCATGGCCTTTATCTCAAGGAGGGTGACTACCTTGCCCGGGGCGAAGTGCCGAACTGGAGACACGGACCTGCTCGGGGTAGGGTGTCCGAGCAGCCAGCCGGCCGACAAGGCATATCGGGAAGATGAATGGCAATCTATCGCCCGTTTGACGACAGACACATGGTTTGATCTCTTGAATGGTGACTGCTGATACTGCTGCACGTACGATGCCGGTGAGTTCCTGAAGCGGTATCATCTTCGTCATGAGGTAGACTTGTGTTGACCAGGAGCGAGATATGCTTCATCCTCATTCACATCTGTCTCAGGCCTGGAGGGTGAAGGATCCATGATGAGGAGGGACGAAACCACATGCCGAGACACGACGGCTCCGGCCATGACAAAATGGAAGACAAACTGCCTGCTGGAAGATCCGGGGGTACCTTCGGTGGAGGATTTACGAGCCGAAAATCCATGTGTAAGTCATAGACCTGGCCTGGCAGCACTAGCAATACTTCACACCCACAAGCCGAGACAAACCCGCCTGATGCCGACGCTGTCCGCTTCTGGAACCCAGCGCAGCTCGGTTCGGGAGCGATGGAGGGTACCAAGGAGGGAGGCGAGCTCAGAAGCCCACGTCATCGTCGCGCAACAAAAGGGCGGTGGTAGGAGGAACAGTATTGACATTCAGATGCGGTCCGGGACCATGGACACGCCGAGTCCGACCTGGGGAACTGGATTGCCGGGACGCCCAGACGCGGGAAAAGGGGGGGTTCCCGGTCCCGCAGACGCGAGAGTGGAGACGATGCTGCAGGCGAAGCATGTTCTCGGGAACGGCATCCATCAACCATCACGCACCGTTGTGGTGTAAGTGAGGGGACGATGTTTGGGACACACGCTGGGCCGTTCTTTCACTACACCCACAGGCTGGTCACACCAACAGCCATGTGTACAACCACACCAACCAGCATCCTGCCCCTCCAAGCCTGCGGATCCGTATCATCGGCAGATGTCAGGTCCAATCACTCAGCTGGGGTCGGGGGAGTCAGCCCCAGGGAACTGCTGCGGGTTTGGCCACGCGGGATCATATTGTCGGCTGGGCGAACACCTCATGGTTGTACTGTGTAAGGTCGGACTGTCTCCATCCTTTCCCCCACACAGGCATGTCATCATCTTGGCAGCGGCTGGAGGGTTTTCACAGCCTCTATGTCCCGTCTCATTCTTTAGCCAAAACTCAACTCTTCTGACCTCATCGATAGCCGAGGATCGATTGGTTGAGAAGAGAGGAAGAGAGACTTTTTTGAGTGCATTTAATATCTACCAAGTCAATTGTGAAGACATTGAGTCGTGGACTTGGGTGACACAACTAAGAGGCAGAGCATCCAACAGGCTGATAAAAACAACAATGTTGTTCCTCGTACCTATTGAACCAACCGTGAGAGGCATGAGAGGAGATATGCCGAAGAAGCCAGTCCAAAGGATGGCATGACAAACCTCGTCGAGTAATGCACTCGGGATGTTGACTCTGCATTTGTTTTCGACTCTCCCATGTCTATGTACCCGGATGCCTCAGTCAAAAGACGGCTGTTGAGTGAGCCGTTCGTTGGAAATGATGACTCTTCGCCAAATTACCAAGACAAAGTCAAGCACTCGCCGGAACACGAAACCAAAGAGAAAACCTCAATAAAAGAAGGAAACTCAGTGAGCTGAAACAATAACGAACAGGAGAAACACCCTTCAACTCAACCTCAGGCAGGCCAAAGTTCCCCCACATGTGCCGAATCCGAGGTCCAAGCCGTGGGGCGAAGTCTTGCATTCAGCAGCCAGGGGTCTCTTGGAGCGTTTCGGCAGATAACTTCCAGCGGATCCCAGCGGACCCAGCGGAAATGCCACCCGAAGGCCCAGGTCAAGGGATGATTACATAATCCCTCTGAGCGAGGCGAAGATGCTTTGGTTTCTGAACATCTGGATGTCTGGAGAAAAGTGGTAGGGAGGACTCCGCACGCATGGAGGAAAGCGCCTATAAATCCTAACATACCGTAGGGGGAACATTACAGGTCGGGAAAGCCTTCTCATCCAGTCTTGCTGGAACGCGAATAGGGGTTCTCCTATTTACGAACAAGCCTTCTCCTGGAGACAAGGCTTCACCCTCAACCAAGGCATCCACCCCTCGCCAACCACCTGCTACAACCACCACATCTTCTAATATCAACGGCCGTCTCCTTCCTCAACAACAGCTTCTTATTCTGTTTCGTGGTTTCCAGCATGTGTGTTTTTGCGTGGCAATCAATTGCGTGGAGTGCCCGTGTTCAATCCTCCGTAACATGTATTATTATCGCGTTGTCATTGCAACGAGTCCCGTAGTAGAAAAATGAAAGACTTCTTCCGCGTATCAATCTGAGAAAGCAGAAACTCAGGTTAGCACGCGGGAGCCTGCCATTTTGCCCTCAATATACATCATTTTGCGTTAGCGTACTGCAGAAAGGGTGGAAGACTTGTTCTGATTAAACAACACATTTGAGAGTACTAGGCTTCATCGTATCCTCAATTTCCCACTGTGATAAGAAGGATAGCCTTATTACTTGGAAATTCTCCCTCAAATGATCTGAGATACCAGCCATCACCACCCATCCAAAGAGGTCATAAGTCAGGAATTGGCTGACCAAATGCGTTAAGGCATCTCTCATCAGACCATGCAAGGTGATCAGCTGGCAGACAAGGCAGCCAAGTCAGGCCATGAGCACAGGAGGCGCTTCTAATCGATTCTATTGTTTGTGCCCAATCTTCCCGTCGTCGCAAGGTGTATGAGATGCCTTGCTACCATAAACCATCCGGAACAGCAAGTAAATAGATCGCACCGATCCCATACGTTCTACGGCTTGGGGATACTTGTTATTAGCGCATCCGAACGATGGGGATGCGGAAGTTCTGGAAGAGGCTCTCTGGGAGTCACCATGGAGCCTCGCCAACTCCCTGTGCCACGCCGTCGACAGGTATGTTGAGTTTCTGCGAAGGCACCATAAAAAACTGCTTGCAACTAACATGCTCCGGCAGCTGCTCAATCATTCCACCTAGATCGTGCAAATGACGGGTTCAAGTATGCGCGTCCCTCCGCCTGCTCGCCCGGCGCTGCCATAACATCGAAAACACCGCCTCCTGTTCTGTCGGCTGAACCTGCACCCGAACCACGGCCGACCAAATTCCCAGAGTCACCGCTCCCTGTTATTTCCAAGTCCGAGCAACTGTGGAATGCCGCGTACGATAGACTCGAAAGGGACGACAGAGAACTTGTCGAATCGTATGTAAAATGTCTGGAAACGATTCTTGGAGGCAATTCGGGCGCTGCCACCGACACCGACCTCCTAACCGAACTCCACGACCCAGTCAAGCGGCAAATGTATATGAGGAGGTTCGTGGAGGAAGGCCGCGCGAAGATTGCCAAGGCATCCAAGATCATGAGCGGAGTTGGGGATGTAATTGGTTTCGTCTTGTCTGTTCGAGAAATCATTGACGGGGCTGTCCGAAGCGCGCCGCAGGCTGGGCTTCCTTGGGCCGCACTCCCTTGGGCCGGTGTTTGTCTTGGTCTCCAAGTAAGTACCTAGGGATCTCGGAGTCTTCCTTTAACACTCCTTTGTCATTGTACCTACTAACATGCCACCAGATGCTTCAGAAACCTGGACAAGCGACAAAATCTAACCTTGCCGGTATCGCCCATGTCATCTCCAGAATGGACTGGTATTGCGCCCTCACAGACCATCTCCTGAACAAGGACAATATTGCCGCTGGCGAGGACTTCCGAACAGTCGTATGTCAACTGGAAAAAAGCATCGTCGGGCTTTATAAGGCTCTCCTCCAATACCAGATGAAGAGTATTTGTTCCTACTATCGCAACCAAGGGTTTGTCTTTCTGCGCAGCATGCTCAATCTGGATGACTGGGACGGCGATATGAAACTGGTTACCAATGCCGAGGCTGCCATCCAGAACGACGTTGGTCAGTTGTTCCAAGAGCAAACCAAGACATCCTTAAGGGCGCTGTTGAAGCAGTCTGAGGAAATGAATCATCGACTTGGTGACATCCATCGGGACATTCAAGAATTTATATCGTTGCAGAAGGACGTCCGCAGGGATGCGATCGAGGCATCGTGCCGCAGAGATCTCCGAGTGGTTGACCCGCAAGACGACATGGACCGGATCGAGAAGAGCAAGGATGAGCTGCTCGATGACGCTTACAACTGGATCCTTCGCACTCAAGAATATGCAGAATTCACAAACTGGGACGATGGCGAATCTGGTCATCCGTCACGCCGACTGCTCTGGATAAGAGGACATGCCGGGACAGGGAAGACAATGCTCATGATCGGCCTCATTCGCAAACTCTCATCTCAACCCGCTGCCCTGTCGCCAGGCATTTCCTTCTTCTTCTGCCAGGATACCGATGCAGCATTGAACACCGCCACCGCCGTGCTCCGGTCATTGTTCTGGCTTCTCCTTCTTCAGCAACCACAGCTCATATCTCATCTCCTGCAGAAGTACAGAGAGTCGGGCGCCAGTCTCTTCACGGACAAAAATGCCTTCATCGCTCTGTCTAAGGCATTCCGAAATACGTTGATGGATCCTCAGTTGTCACCGGTGTACCTTGCGATCGACGCACTTGATGAGTGCAGAGAGGGGCGGTCGGAACTCATCGAACTCATCTTGACGTCTCTCACACTCTCTTCAAAGGTCAAATGGTTGGTTTCTGGCCGCCCGGAAGTTGACCTTCGCGCTGCACTCAAGGGCCGCGACACTACCTCCCTAGACGCTTCTAGCGTTCTTGTGGAGCTTGATACACAGCGTCTGGAAGCGCCCGTCAACGCATACATCAACCACAAACTCTCAATGCTCAGGTACCAAGATGGATACGATGACGACGACATTTTGAACCAAGTATCGGATGAAGTTCGCACACGAGCAGACAACACGTTTCTCTGGGTCGCCCTCGCGTTCAAGGTCCTGGAGACAGTACATGGGGCGTACGCTGTCAAGCGGATCAGAGAAATGCCTCCGAGATTGTCTGAGCTCTACGGTCACATGATGACTAGGATTGAGGAACAGGATTTCATTGAACCTCAGGACTGTAAAACAGTCTTGGTCATCACCTTTGCTGCCTTCCGGCCGCTGTCCATCTTGGAGCTCTCCGCACTTCTAGGGATGCCACTGGGCACCGCAAAAAAGGCCATCGAGATGTGCGGCTCCTTTGTCACAAGCACTGACGGAACAGTCAACTTGATCCACCAGTCGGCAAAAGACTATCTGGAGAGGAACTTTCATCGACTTGAGTTAACCGAGCCCTCTCAAGCGCACAGCGAGATTCTCAAACGCTCAATCGACGCCATGTCCGCGGTTCTAAGACGCAACATTTACAACCTTGACTTCACCGCGGAACAAGAGGACATAACACCCCCCAATCCAGATCCGTTGGCTCCAATACGATACTCATGTGTCTTCTGGGCCGACCATCTCTGCTCCCTGAATAGTGACGACCCTAGGTTCCGCGGAGAGCTTATGGAGAATGGGAGGGTGTCTAAATTCATAGGTGAATGCTTACTCCATTGGTTTGAGAGTTTGATCTTGATGGGGGCACTTCAGAGTGGGCTCCACTCGATAAGAAAGATCTTGGATGTTGCTGAGGTATGTTGATGGTGCTGTATTCTTATGTGGATGGCTACTGATTCGTGTTCAGTCACAACCGGAAATGAACTATAAACTTACTGAAATGCTGAAAGACGCGGAGAAGTTCGTCGATCATCACGAATGGGTAATCCATTGGAACCCTGTCCAGATATACGGCACTGCCCTCGGTTTCAGCCCAGCCTTGAGCAAAGTGCGACATCAGTACTGGAAAGAAAGGCTGCCCTTCATCGACAACATTGCTGGTATCCAAGAAAACTGGGATGATGGCGGGCAGACGCCCAAGGGACGTAGAAACGAGGTTAATGCAGTCACGTTCTCGCCGGATGGCAAGACCTTAGCTTCCTGTTCAGACAATACGACAATACGGCTCTGGGATCCAAAGACTGGCGCATGCCACCAGACGCTCGAGGGGCATACAGACTGGGTTAAAGCAGTGGCATTCTCGCCGAACGGGAAGACGCTAGCATCAGCTTCAAAGGACAAAACAATCCGGCTCTGGGATACGATTACCGGCACGTGCCAACAGACGCTCAAGGGACATACGGGCTGCATCGGGACGGTGGTGTTCTCGCCGGATGGTAAGACCCTAGCATCAGGTTCAAATGATACGACGATCCGGCTCTGGGATCTGGAGATAGGCACATGTCAGCAAACGCTTAACGGTCATACAGATTGGGTCAGGACAGTGGTATTCTCGCCGGATGGCATGGTGTTAGCATCGGGTTCAGACGACGGGACAATCCGGCTCTGGGATCCGCTGACCGGCATGTGCCAGCAGACGCTTGAGCATGTATACGGGGTCACGGCAGTAGCGGTCTCGCCGGATGGTAAAAGGCTAGCGTCAGCCTTAATCTTCGATGAGACAATCCGGCTTTGGGATCTGGAGACTGGTGAATGTGAGCAGATGCTCAGAGTTTCCGGCGAGATCTCGACACTAGTGTTCTACAGGGATGGACAATGTCTCGAGACCAACCGAGGGCTGCTCAGTTTAGAGTTTGACGCTTCAAGTGGCTATGGGCCTGCAGAACCCGCTGAGACTGGTGCTCTTTTCGTCGGCCGGGATTGGATCACATGGGATGGGAAGCGGCTTCTTTGGATTCGATGGTATCGGACAAAGTGTGTAGCGGTTTATGGCCACACGGTCGTCTTAGGAGATGAGGCGGGGCAAGTGGTGTTCATTCGGTTTTCTTTTCCAGAGTAATGGACTTCTCTCAGGTAGTTGTAGTTGTCACGAGACGTTCACGACAATGCAGAAGTCTGGCAGGAAGACAGTCCAAGTCACGAGTCGGTAGTTGGCAACATTGGGCAGCGGAGGTCATATTGCATGAATGGGAACAAGTTGGTTCCATTCCAGTTATCTCCATAATGCACCCATCCACTCCTCCGGACGCTCTCTCTAGGTAATAATAACCCACACTGGAACTCGCTCAAACTAGAATGCTATGCTAAGACAACCAAGACAATGCTACACCCTTCCAAAAGGATACGAAACTATCATATACTGAGTGAGAGGAACCAAGAACAAGGAGCAAGAAAACCCGATGCCAATTACCCATCATCATCACAGAAACCCAAGAAACACCCCCATCCCAATACCATCCCAACCCATCGAAGCCAACTAAACATGACGTGACAGACAAAAACACCATCACCCATCCCTAGAAGCAGAGGCAGAGCCAGCACCACACTCAACTTTCCCAGAACCACTAGCCGCACTCCCCTCCACTTGAGCCTTCACAAGCCGCCTCCGAAGCTGCAAAACCAACCGATCCTCCTTCTTCGCCTTCCTCTTCATCTTCCCTTTGATCACCACCCTCCTCAGTGACTTCTGGGACAATTGTGTTGGACGAGGCGGGATCGAAGGCGGAAGCGGTGGTGGGACAGGAGGAGCAAAAAGAAGAGAATGACCGGCCGCGGCAACAGCAGCGAACGAATCATCTACCACCGCTGATGCCACGCTAGTTTCGGTGGTCATCATCGGAGGGGGAAGACCAAGTAAAGCAAGAGAGAGAGGGCCAGAAACGAGAGGAGGAGGAGGGGGCTGCTCTCCCATATCCAGGTCTGTGTCAGGTTTCAACTCCAACCCCAACGCCCGCTGCAACCCCGGCTCACTAGACAAGTCAATCCCGTTCCCCAGCTCCGGGGTACCAATCGTCTCGTTCCCATGCCTGACCGGCGGAAGCCGCAAAGCACTCGACCCCGCGGCGGTCGGGACATGGTCCCACTGCGGCCAGTGAGGCAGCAATTCTGCATTTGCTTCCAAGGAAGGCATCGACACGGCCACCGGCAGTCCCTCAGATCCCGAGCCCAACCCAGCAATCCCTTTGAGCACGCGAGGGTGAGGAGTCGTGTCTCTCGCCACAGCTTTCCCCTTCCCACCGCCACCACTACCCCCCGCCCTGCCTCCCGGCCGAGAAGAACGGGTCCTCTAGTCCTCCCGTTCTTCCTCCTCCTCATCATCCGAATCTGACCCATCCTCCGGCACCAGGGCTCTATACCTCCTGCTAGCCAAATCCTGCTCCAACCCGCCCTCGCTCTCAGGATCCACGTACCCCTCACCACCAATCAGCGACAACGCCACGGGCAGGAATACCAACGCGTGCGCCGCCGCCGAAATCACCAGCGCGACCCAGACCCTGAAGTAATAAATCTCAAAGATCTTGCTCCTCGTGAACGCAAGCACCGCCACACCCAACACCTTGGTGACAGTAATCCCCGAGAAGACGCTGCCGCCCACGTTGGCCAGCGCGGTCCACGCGCGCGCGTCCTTGCCGCGGAACCGGTTCTTGGCGCGCTCGAGGAACGTCCGGCTGGGGAAGGTGAAGGCGCGGGCGACGTGGGCGCAGAACTCGACGGCGATGCCGACGCAGATGATCAGGTTGACGAGGGACACGGCGTTGAGCGAGACGCGCATCAGCGCCATGGCGCCGATGATGTCGGTGACGGCCATGGCGACGGTGAGGGTGACGACGAGGGCGGTGAGCGGCGATCCCAGGAGAACGGTCGACACCAGGAAGACGATGCCGATGGCAGAGCCCAAAAGGGTGGCCGTCAGCGAGACGATGGTGGAGTACTGGTCAAAGAAGATGTAGAAGACCGAGTAGGGGAAGACGTCGAGGCCGGTGCTGGACGAGATTTCATCCGCAATACGGCGCGCCGAGGCGTAGGCGCGGATGAAGTCATTTTGGCTGCGCAGCGGGGAATGCATGGTGCGGAAGTGGCTTGCAGCGATGGTCTTGCGTTCCTCGTCAACCACCACGGCAGAGCCGTACGACGCACGTCCGGCGAGCGGGCAGTCCTCAGTAGTAGGAGCATCCAGGAACTTGGTCAGGTAGCGGATGAACTCGTCACCCTCAGGCATGCCGGCAAGGGTGATGTTCCATTGGGGCTCACGGCGCCAGAAGCACGGCTTGCGGCGCTCAACGCAGCAGGCTTCGTTGTCCGGGTTGAGCCACTGGAAGAAGTCGTCGATCCAGCCCGCCGTCGGGGAAGCAATGTATGACACCTCCTCGCGCTTGCGCTCCTGCTCGAGAATGTTGGTCAAGGACAGCTGCTGGCAAGTCGTGAACCGGGAGCAGATCTTTTGCTGGTTTTCGCGCTGGGTGGCGTTGAACTCGCGCGTGACGAAGTAAACAGGCGGGCCAGCATCGAAGTAGTCGTAGAGATCGTTGAAGTAGGGGATCAGATACGAGTCGTCAGGGATGGCGACGCGTTGGTCCAACCCAAGCTCCACCTCAGGCAAAAGAGCCACCGCAGCGGCAAAGATGCCCAAAAAGACAGCAACAATCACGGCCTTTGTCTTCTTCCCCAGCAGGGCCGGAGCGTACGTCTTGCGGATGAAGCGTTGCAACATCGTCTCCGAAGGCGCATCATAATACCTCGCGGCGCTGCCAGACACGCCGTTGCCGTTGAGGTGGATACGAGCCGACTTGACCTGCACGCACGGGAAGCAGTCGGCGCGCGAGTCCTCAACGCGGATTTGGTTGAGCGTAAGTACCGACACAAACATGGTCACCTGGAGAACGGCGTTGATGAAAACAGCGCCGGCGGCATAGATGGCGAAGTTGCGAACCGCAGGCATGGCGACAAAGGCACCCAGCGCGAAGCAGACCGTCTCTGTGACGGCCGAGAAGAGGATCGACGGACCCATGCGGCCGAGAGCGCGCGCGATGCGAACCTCAACCACGTCATCCGGATAATTGATATTGACGCGCTCAAACTCGTGAACGATCAAGAAGATATTGTCAACACCGACAGCGAGAACAATAAAAGGAATCACGTCCACTATGATCAGCGTAGCCTTGAGCCCGAACCACGAGAACAACCCGATCGACGCGGTGATGGACATGAGCACGATGACGATGCCCACGACGCCAAGAGTGAACTTGGACTCGACCAGCGAAATGGCCGGGTTGCGGAGGAGGTCGCGCACCGACAGCGTCGTCGAGCCAAGAGCGATAGACGCATACAGGAACATGATGATGTAGCTGATGACGATGATCTTGGCATCAGTGTTTGTCGACTTGTTGAGTTCCTGTTCCAGGCTGATTTCGGTCGAGAATGACAGACGCAGACCACGTTCCTTTGCCTCCTCCTGCAGGGCGAGAAGCCTGTCCTTCATGGCCTCCTCCCAGTCCATGGCGCGCGCCTCTTCAAGAGAGCCCTCTGGGGCGTTGTTCAGCACCCACGTCACCGTCATGGCAGTAGCATCAGCAGGGTCGCCCGACTCGGCGTAGCCGCTCAGAATCATGTTTGGCTCCAGCGGCTGGCCGTACTCGGGGCGACACTCGACCGGCGAGTTCGCGCACAAACGCAGCTGATCCTTCCAACCCAGAGGATCCACAGCCCTGGGATCGTCTTGGAAGTAAGCGGCGACGGATTGCACCACGCAGGCGTTACCCGTCGGCTTCAGGCAGAGATCCTGCAGGGTGCTGCCGTATTTGGGACCCTTGAGCTTGCGGATGCTGGCCTCAACCTCCATCCACCAGATGAGAGTGTCATAGCTCAGGACGGGAGCCGGCCCCGAGGGGTTGAGATCGTTCACCAGGAAGATCTTCTCAGAGCGGTAGAAGGGTCCAAAGTGTTCGTCAAAGAACCGCTTCTCCTGAGCCGGGGCCGACGTCGGGCTCACCCACAGGCGCGCCGGGTCTTTCTCAAGCTCAAAGTGGAACCAGCCCATGCTGAGCACCAGGACAACCAGCGTGGCGCCCGAGATGGTGAGCGCAGGGAAGCGAGCCGCCATGTGACCCAGCCGAGAGAAGGCGGCGTCGCACCAGGTATTCACGGCATATGTGTTCTGCGGCCGGTCGAACATGGCAGGGTTCTCGGTGAGATCGCCCTCGTCTTCGTCGTCGCTCGGTGCCGCATCGGTGAGCAAACGCAACCGCTCGGTCCTGCGCCTTGAATGCCGGGCCCACAGGCGGCGACCGACGACGGCTGCAACGCAGGTGAAGAGCAGGAGACCGTATGTCAGGATGGAAGCGAACGAGAGACATGGCAGGACGCCGACATGACAAGACCCCACCTCCTCGACGGCCGGCAGTTCCGGGCACACGGCCGGGCAGTCGATGCATGCGCAGCGGAAGGCGGGATCCTCATCGTTGCACTTCTTCGGCCTCATGGGTAACGGGTGCATCGTGAGGTCGCCGTAGCTGGTGGGGTAGTTGATTTGGAAGGGCGAGCCACCAAAGCGTTCCTTGCCGAGGAAGGCGAGCAGCTCGGTGTAGTTTTGCGCACCGCCGCCGATCAGGTCCATGGCGCGAGAGTTGGTCGGGCCGAACTTGACATCCTTGCAGCTGTCGTAGAAGCCCGTGCCGTACTCCTTGGAGATGAGCTGGTCCAGCTCCGTCACCAGAGTCTTGCCATTCTTTTCCATCGTCTTGGTCACGTTGATGAAGAGCGACTGGTCAGGCGAGCAGGTGAAGGTGCAGAACAGGTTGTAGAAGTTGTCCTTGCAGGCGGGACATGTCGATATGATCTGGTTGGCGGTCTTGAGGTTGGACCGGAGCGCATCGACCTGTTCGGCGTTGCAGCACACGGGGCCATCTTTCCACTTGGGACCGCAGAGGCTCACGAGGTCCTCCCGGAGCTTGTCATCGGGTTCGTGGGCCAAGCCATTGTCGACGCAAGGTAGCTGGGCACCGAAGAAGCTCTTGGAGCCGCAGTGTCCTCGTATCGCGCAGCGACCGGGTTCATGTTTCGGCGTGTATGATGTCGCAGCGACGGGGGAAGAAAGCGTCGTTAATAGCAGGCCGCTCGAGGCGACGAGCGCCTTGAGCTTCGTCATGGTTTGGTGTCGGCCGCTCTGCGGCACGACAGGATCGGGACCCGGTTGGAGAGGGAGGCGGGGAGGAGGGTGTGTCAGTAACTACCTGCGGGGATGAAGATGCCGATCCCGAGGGACAAAGGGTGTTGGAGTCGAGATCGGAGGACGACCGCTTTGATGGTTGGTGGTCTGGTTGGGGAAGTGTTGAGGAAGGGAAGCTGGCAGATGGAGGTCCAGCTGCATGTCTGAATTGACGGGTTGATGAGGTCAGAGTCTCTGCCTGAGCAACCACCGCCTCGCCTTGCCAGTGTCCAATCCCGACGTGCCTCATGCGTCATGCGTCCCGTTGGCAGGGCTGCCGATGGGCGTGGATTGGCGGGTTACTCCACTGTTCCTGGCCATGTTTGGCGAAAGATACGCCACGGTGCAGTGCCTGGGGATCGGGCCTTTCCCGCCGTTTTGGGAGAATCAGGGTTGACAGCATCCGATTCAGGGTTAGCATCCGCCTCCGCATCACCACCTAGCATCATCACCATGGCCAGAGAATCTCAACATCAAGAGACCAGAATTGATAACACTTAATCTGGACCCAATAAAGCACTCAGTAAAAGCTACTTTGGGTATCAAGCCAGGCTCCGTGCAATGCCCAAGTCTAAGCTGTCTATGACATCCCGACATCAGGACTCCTTGATCCCATCCTCCCAAACACCATACACCAGGGGTATTTCCCATCCGTAAGCAACGTGACAAGCTCACGTCTGTCCAGAGCATATCCCAATCCAGCAAAGATCTAGCCATCCATCTTGTACAAGACAAGTCCAACTCCAACTCCAACATAATTCCCCCCTTACACCCTCCCAGTCACCAAAAACTTCCCCGTCAGCGTCTCAAACTTCCATCCATCATTCTTCAAATACGCCCCCACCGCCTGACGCATCCGGCTCACTCCGCCTTCGGAATGCTTCCCGATACCCGTCACGACCGTAAACCCTTCCCCCCTCCTCGCCAAATCTTTCCTCCCCTCGGGATCCAGCCCGTTCCACCACCCCCACAACTTGGTCCGCGCAATTCTCACGCCGTCCATAACGAACACCCCATGCAGGTCAACCAACGTCGCGCTGCTCCGGCGCTCGACTAACGCTTCCGCTTCCCGCGAGGCTTGCTCAGCCAGCGCGGCGCGTGCGGATTGGAAGCGTTCTGTGTAGACTACCGCTCCTTGTCGGCCGAGAGGGCCCATGCGCCGTAGCTGCGCAGCGGCACGGAGGGAGTGGTCTAGGGCGTCTGGGGTTATGGGGGTGCTGAACCCGCTGGAGGGTCCGGTGCCCGGACTGGTTGGGGATGTTGGCAGGCTGGTGGTGATGGGGCGGGGGATGGTGATGAGTGGTCTCATGGGAAGGGCTACAGGTTGACGGGGAGTCGGCTTAGAGGCGGCGAAGTCTTTGGCGCTCTGGAGTTCGGCATCGTCGTCTGTGCCGGAGGACGAGACGGCTTTGTAGGCTATCGGGACGACTTTTTTCTTGGGTGCCTTTTGTTTGCGCTGGCGTTGCGATTTGCCTTTGGGGACGCCTCCTTCGTCCTCGTCGTCCACGAAGAAGGCGTCAACACCCTTCATGTACTCCCCCGATTCCTCGAGGTACTGGCGGTTGAGAAGGGCGTCGAGGGCATCCTCGAGACTTCCGTTGGAAGACTTTAACGCATGCTGGAGGGTATGGTCTTTCCAACGATCCTGAAAGACCACGCGCAGCTCCTGGAGTTTTTGCTCGTCCGTGAGGTCGGCCGGCGACGTGACGCAGCGATTTTCCCATTTGTCGTCTGAGTATTCTGAGAAGGACGTGGCATTTTCAGCCCAAGATGACTCAGGTCCATCGCCGCTGGTGATAGTCTCTTCACGCCGGCTTGTCTCTGGGTCAGCTAGGCTTCCCAACCCCGAGGCGTCAAATCCGGAGGCCGCTTCTGCGGGAGCCGTTTCTGCCAACTGAGAAAGCATGCCGCGGACAATCTCCAGGTCCCCCGGGAGGTTGAAGTCATTGGCGATTGCGATAATGACGGATTCTTCGAGGACGGACGCAAACTCATCCTGCGGTTGGTGTCAGCAGGTTTGCCCGGGGAGGGATGACTTTCACTCAACAACAGTGCTCCGCCTCAACACGGCCGCAGAGTCCAAGGGATGGGATAGTTATCTGAGGACAAAAAATGGAAGTCGCACTCTTAATCTGTCCAGAATCTGGTTCGCACTGTTGGTGTCCGTTCCGACTTCCGAAGGGACAGCATCGGCAGCAGCGTCTCCTGGTTCCTCAGCATCAGGGGAAGTGGCGACGGGTTGGTGGGAGTTGCCGCCAGCCCTACCGTTAACAACAGACTGGCGACGCCGTTTACTCTTCTTCATGTTGGGCTATGAATTACATCAACAAACACAGAGGTGAGAATGGCTCAGGTAGGCACCTCAGCGGGACAAACAGCAGGTGAAAGAAGACATGTACAGGATTTATTTGAGAAGGCACAGGGTTGGGCATATCCACCGTGAGGCTCAACAAAAGTGGAAATGCTGTCCGTGGGCGGAGCCGGGTTGCGGATGATTGGCGGGGTTGCTTAGTCCGCGCCCTCTGATCTCATGCCGGCGTCAAAAATACGTTGAAAGATTAACTTGTTGTTCACCACACGTTCTATGATCTAGACGTCATCTTATTGTAGAAAATGACATTGATCTCCAGACGAGAATTAGGCATGTCTTGGATGTTGGTTGATGCTGGATGAGGGAGTTGTCAGGGGTGGATTCCAAGTTGCTTGGCGCGTCTTTTCCAAGTCAAGGCACCAACTTGTCCTAAGGTATACTGTATGTGCATCGCCTGCATGTCGACGCAGCTCAAGTCTCACAGCTCAGAATAAGGCTGAGAACTGCGATCTTCGGCGTGAACACCACCTCATAGACCAGAATGCGATAAAGAGATAAGGTATCCAGTGTCCCAACGCCTACCAGGTGCCCACATTCGTGTCGATGAAGTCTTCCGCGTGGAATGTGCACTTCTTTCTGACATCAAGAATCCCATGGGGGAGGGCAACTGAGATAGGCAACTACCTCAGTCAGGACTTAACACAGCTCTGCGAAATGGTTGCAAGGCTTGTAAGTAGCGTGATTTTGCGGGGACCACTGGGCTGCTATGCCAACCCCGTGGGTTGATCAAGTGGTCAAAACCTCTTCATCATCTGCTGGTGTCACACGTAAAAGCCACTCATCAATGTTAACTAATACTGATATTGCTGGCTCTGAGTTGCAGACAGAACGGACGGTTACGCACCAATCCGATATCAATATCACTGTTGATCATTGTTAAAAATAAACTCGGGAAAAAACACATCTTCAGCCCATTCAGTGCTGCTGCAGAGGTACTGTACGTCAAGCCTTCTGTCCTCCATCTTGGCTTCAGAAACAGGTGGCCAGGCCCCCAATCGGACGCCTGGTGGGTGTGAATCATGCATGACCAGCGCCTATGATGCAACTCTGTTCGGCGATCTGTGGAAGGTCAGGGAACCTGTTGTCTCTCCATCCGCTGTCTCCATCGCCATGCACTTCCCAGAAGGGTCTTCCTAGACCAGGCTCAGGGGTTGAAGAACACAAGAGACAACCCGGCACTTCAACCGAGGGATCCCAGGCCGTGGTCTCGGACTGCCCGCGCATTCATGGATGAAGAGAGATGCAAGCCAGCAGACCATCAAGGTGTTCTTCGGATCCATGGCGGCCAGGTTTGCCACTCCTGAGGGAAACAAAGCACGACACTGATAACTACAAGTTTGTTTGCTGTATGTCGCACTGAGGCTGTCCTGTGCTGGGAAACGTGACGCAGGTGCAGTATAAGCGAGATCTGCTAAAAGACTGCTGGGTTTCAACGATGGAGACGACCACAGGGGACCTGTCGGCCTGACATCCCATGAAAGTGGGATGGCGGCGAACATGGGATCATCCCAACTGATCGGTCTTTGGCTCTGGAGCTTGACCCTGATGGACTTGGTCCCTAACAATTCACTGGCTCTCAGGAAATCTGCCCTGCTTATTCATATCCATTTCTTTGACTGCCTGCCCACAAATAACAGACAGCCTTGTCGCCATCCCCCTTTCTCCTTTTTCCACAAACACAAGCCAAGAAGCATGTTCCACATTCCACATTCCACAATCCCGCTGGCACCTGCGACGTTGAGAAAGGTGGAGATGGAGATGTTAACCGCCAGATCCAGAGCCCTGCCGGTCCCTGCACGTGATGGACCAACCGCAAATGGGAGGCCGTCCGTTGCAAAGAGCCCGGAAAGCGAGCAGGGGGGAATCGCAGAGGGCGCCTGATCCCAACCGCCGGACACCCGACAGGGCCAGGCAGAGCAAGCAGCCCCCCCTCTCCCCCTTCCCACCCCCGGACACGGCGAAGGCGGGACTCAACCGGCCGTGACCCAAACAGGAGAAGTCAAGATGCCATCTGGCAAACGTGCGCCTAACCCCAAATCTTGTCCATGCTCATGCTCGTGCCTTGCTTGTCTGCTGCCGTGAAGGACGGAAAACGTTCACTAAACCGCTAAAACTGCCTGTGCCCTGCTGCTGGCGCCGGGAACGCCTCTGACCTGCAGCATCCCCCTCCGCTTCCCCAGCTCCAAGGTGCAACATATCGAATCCCTCCACACCTTGCCGTAGGTACTTACTCGAATCTGTCGCATCTATCATTGCCGCCAGACACCCACGAATACCGGCAGACACGGCACCACTCCATAGTCGAGAGGAGGAGGAACAGCAGCAGCAGCAACAACGACAACATCAACAGCTCCAAGGACAGACAGACCATCTCCCCAGCATCCCCTAGATCCAAACTGCCCTAGGCATCGCCGACAAAAGGCAGGCCGTCCAACTGAGCGTCGAACATACCCAGTGCCCGTGTCCACAGTCCGCGAGCCGCAGCCCTCACATCTCGGAGCCTTTCTGATCTCTGCGAGACATCGTAACCCCCCACGCCTTCTGTTCCTCTTCTCGATCCTTCCTGTCTGTCCATGTCGTGGTGGACGAGGTAGAACCACAGACCCGCTCAAAGACTCTCCATCTCGACGCTGAGTACCGTTACCTACCCCCCGGACCCGCCGCCACATCCCGCCGCCGAGCCTGCGAGATCAGCCTGCCCCCTCTCTTGCCGAACGCATATCCCGTCGACCTGGACACGCGCGGGGCAGAAATCGAAAGCCGCTTGATTTTCTTTCCACCTCGACCGTCTTTATCTTCCTGCCCATGATAAACACACGACACAAGACAGTTTGCAGGCTTCCTCCGACCGCCAACACCCTCCAAGGCGCGCATCTTGGGCTATAGCCTCTGCGAGGAGGTTTCCCCTCCACTCACCAGTCCCGATGATGGTGCGTACTGATCCTTTCCCCTGCGGCTCAACTGCTTTTTCTCCGTCTGGCATCTGGGATTGCGTGGTCGGTATTCGGCCCATGTCGCACACACTTATTCCTCCTCCGGCGACATCCCTGCCATGCCTCCCGGGATGTTGGACTTGCTTTTTCGTCTTTGACAAGAAAAAAAATATGGACCCCCGGTGGACCAAACTCCTGAACCTCTTTGAAGACACGGCGAACACGCTGACTCTGATCGTCTTTCTTTCCAGACCTCAAGTCGACCCCGTGATGTTGGCGGCAGCTTTGCGAGCCGACGCGGTCACGGGAGCCAACTGTCCATCTCGGACCCGAGCCATCACGTCACCGAGGCCATAGGAACCATGTACGGCGACGACGACGACTCGGCCGCCGAGGACGCGAGACCCCTGAGCTTCATCGCGACGACCAACGGAGACGAGCGTCTAGATATCCCCAAGACGGGCCCCAAGTCCTCATCTCCGAACGACGATCTGGCCGCCGACACCCTACCCCGACTCGCCCGATCCACATCCGACCAGTCGTCGGCCTCGACGTCATTCCTTTCCCCGGATGCCGCGGCCGCTAACGGTCCACCCGGGCCCAGGAAAGCCCCGACGTTTCCGCCCATGCTCAATACCGACCGAAATGGCTCCTCCTCCGCCGATCGTGCCAAGTCCCCGCTCCCGCCCCTGTCTCCAAACCCGTCGCTCAAAGAGGTGCAGAACGCCACCTTCTCCAACATGGACGATCCCAAAGACATCGCGCAAGAATTGAGCAACCTGCAGGCGCTGCGTCGCATGTCGATGGACGTGGGGAACACGACGGATCCGGATCTGCTGCAGTTCTCGGGCGTGTCGCTGATCGAGATGCCGTCCATAGCGCCTTCGGGAGACGACGACGAGGCAGACCCGTCACGATTGCTGTGGGTGCCGGCTAGGGTCCACCCGGAGCTCGAGCCGACGGCGTTTAAGAATTTCCTTGAGAAGCGGGTGCAGACCATGAAGCGGCGGTCAGGCGAGTCTCTGCTGTCGGCGGATCCTTTGCAGCGCACCGCGTCGGGTGGGCTGCGGCGGCAGAAGTCGATGTTGTCGAGGCAGGTGAACGCCGGAGAAAACGGAGAGAATTACGTCGACGGCGCCGAAAGGTTGGCGAGGAAACGGTCTCAGAACGAGCCTCATGTGCCGGAACTCAGCCTGTCGGAGCTGGTTAACGACCCTGCGCGGGCGGTTCAGAAGCTGGCTCAGGAGGTGCGCCAGGATGCCGGGGATGACAGCGACAGCCCCATTCTGCCCATGGCTCCGGGTATGGGCCTGCGGCGGTCGACGAAGACAACGTACCGGAAGGGCGGCAGCCAACGCTACGGAGATAGGGCACCGTTCGCGAAGAGGCTTGCTGCGAGGCAGATGGAGAGGGAGTCCGCGGAGGAACCCCCGCCGCCTATCCCACCCCTCGACCCATCGATCAAACCGCTGGCTAGAGTCCAGACCGAGCCGATCCAGCCCGTCACACCTCCGACCGAGACGAACTATTCACGGCCGACCCGCACCGTCCGGCGGCAACATAACTTTACGAGGGAGACTCCCGCAATAACGTCAGACTCGGCTCCTGTTGCGCCAGTTGCTCCGCCGACTGCCACGCCAGTCCCTGTTCAAGATGAGCCTCCAGCTTCCAGCCCTGCTCCCGCCGTGACTGGGCCATCTCCACCCAAGACTCATAACACCCTTCCAGTTCGGTCGCTGTCGACGTCGGCCGTACATTCGAGCCCAGCGCCAGTGCCGCAGATCGTCGAGACGCCGCCGCCGGCGGAGGAGAGGCCAGCGGTCCAAGCTCCTCGGCAGCGGTCGGCGTCCCAGACGGCGACAACACCAGCAGCCTATCCCGAGCCATCTCCGGTGGCTGCACCTCCCGTCGATCCCCCGGCACGATCGTCTAAGCGCCCACCGCCGACAAGATCAACAACGGAACCGGCACCCGTGGCGAGAGCGAGTAGCGTCAAGGAGCAGCAAGCCGCAAGCGCGAAGAATGCCCTTAGCGAGATCGCCCAGCCGCAGACTCTGCCCGGGAGCATCCAGTCGACCACGAGCAGCCTCACATTCATCCCGACGTTCGACAGCATCGAGAAGAAGATCGAGAGCAGCAGGAAATCCAAAGAGAAGGACGACAGCGACAGTATTATTTCGACGAAGTCGACGTCCAGCTGGAAATGGTTCAAGAGCGACGAGAAGGAGAAAAAGAAGAAGGAGAAGGAGAAGGAGCGCGAAGAACAGGCCCGCAAAGCCAAGGCCAAAGGTGGCGATAAAGCCCAGCACGACCATGCCCGCATGGACGTCCTCCAGAACTCAATCGACAACGTCCCCAAGGGGCGCGAGAGCCTGCGCCTGGACAGGAGTAGTCTCGAGGACCTTCCGCAGGAGGACCGCAAGAAGGATTCGAACCGCAAATCCGGCGAGGGCAAGAAGGAGCGCGAGGGCTTCTTTGGCGGGCTGTTTGGAGGATCCAAAAAGAAGGGCGACAAGGAGGGCAGCCACAAGAAGAAGGACCACCGTCCGCGCACCCCAGAGCCGCCGGCCAGGCCGCTCCGTCCGGACATCGACTACCCGTGGACCCGGTTCCCCATCATCGAGGAGCGCGCCATTTATCGGATGGCGCACATCAAGCTCGCCAACCCCCGCCGCCCGCTGCTCAGCCAGGTGCTGCTCAGCAACTTCATGTACTCGTACCTGGCCAAGGTGCAGGCCATGCATCCCCAGCTGCAGATCCCGCTGTCGCCGCAGCAGAAGCGGCAGGAGGAGGAGCGGAGGAGGAAGGAGGCTGAGGAAGCGGCTGCGGCGGCCGCGGCGCAGCAGCAGGCGCAGTTGGCCGCGCAGCAGGCTGCGATGCAGGATGCGGCGGGGTTTGATTTTGAGTATCATAGGGTATGTCCTCTTCAGTTATTCTCATTCACGACCTGTAGAGTGCTAACGTTTTGTTTTCCCTCCAGACCGGCAACACGTACGGCGACGCGCCCCTCCACCAAGACGGCAGTTACGTAGACGACGGCAGCGGTATGGGCCAGATGTACGACTACGACCCGAACGATCTCCAGCATCAGCAAGGCAGCGTCGTCGTCGATTATGCCGACCAGTCGTCCGCCCAAGGGGGGTATGTTCGCCAAGCCGGCGGCCAGTACTACCACCACGCTTCCGCACCCGCCGCGCAAGGCCGAAGCGACGACGAGAACGGTGATATGTGGTAGAGACACCCGAGTTCCCCGTCGGTTGGGCCGTGGAGGGGTGAGAAGGGTGCGGATACAAAGAAGGAGGAGGAGTGTGAGGTGGTGCAGGAGGAGGTGGTCGAGAGCGGCGAAGGTGGGGATGGGGATGGGTTGTCCAAGTCAGTGGATGAGGCCGCGGCCACGTCTGCCCCAACGGAGGACGATCTCAAACACCCATCCTCCCCGTCGTCCGTTCCGCCGACCCTCGCCCCGCCGATCCAGCCACCGGAGAGGAAAAAGTCGCTCTACAAGCGCATGCGGAATCTGGTTGGAGGGTTTGGGCCGCAGCCGTTGCCTCCACCGCTTGCAGTATCTGCCGAAACCGAGTCGGACGTGCTGGGTGAGCCGCAACCGTCGGTCAAGGAACTAATCGAAATTCAGGGTGAAGACCAGCGCCCCCAACAGGAGAAGGAGAAGCAGCAACAGAAAAGACCCACCCAGCCCAAGGCAAAGACCCCGACACCGAAATCTCCCATGCCGGAAAAGCAGGCGGCAAAGCTGACCAAGCAGGGGAAGGACAAGCCCCGCCAGGTGGAAGAGGAGAAACGGTGTCGGTTGTTGGGGTTCGAAGATGACAAAGCAGCTCCTGCGACCGATGATGGGCCAAAAAACAAGATCGACGCGCAAACTCCGCCCTGTTCCTCCCCGTCTTCCTCGCCGTCCTGGTTCTTGAGCCTTCCCACGCGACGGTCGTCGTCCAGAGCGAGGAAGGGAGTGTCAGCTGTTGCTGATACTGCGGGTGCTGGGCTCGGTGGGGAGAAGAGACGCGGGAGGACGGTCAGCGCGCAGTCTTCTCCTGGATAACCCAACATCTTCTACCTTGTTGACGAGTCGGGCGGCTGCTACTGCGGGATCTGATGGGTTTTCGACTGTTGGGGTTGCTCTGGTCGGTGGGATTGAGTCGGACTGGCTGCTGGTGTGGAGTGGTTAGCAGAAGGTAATCATGGACGGGTGGTGGATGGATGAAATGGAGCAGAAGAACAGGGCTTTTAATTGGTGTTTTCACTGCTGTTCCTGTTGTTACCTACCTAGGCTTTGTGATGGGTTTTGTTGACTGTCGATGGTCTGGCTGGTTGGGTGGATGGATGGTGTACGGTGTTGCTGTGTTGAGGATTTGTTTTTACGGGATGGATTCTGAATCATCATCATCTGCCATGGAGGGTTGGTTGCTCGTTTTTGTTTTTTCTTTGTACAAGGACGCGCACCCCGTTAACGTCGTCAACGTCAAGACCTGAGCGGTAGTATCATATTTTTTTCCTCCTACGGAGACTTGTTCTCTTCATACTTTGTCTTCATATTTTCTTCTTGCTTACGCTCTTCCATTCGTCTCTCCTACCTCGCTATGTATGGTGTATTGTCATGGTTATTGATTAAACATTCGGTTGTATTTTTTCTTTTTATTTGCTCTGCTTCTTGTGTATGGCGTACTGTTGAGAGGATACGGAGTAGGGTGCATAGCCTGGGATGGGACAGCAACGGGTTTCATTTCTTGTCTTTTCGGCTTCTACTTGTGGGTTACTTCTGGGACAGGAGGGAGAAGGCTGCCTGAGCCGTTCGGGCAGGATGGCTCCTGCGAATATTATCCAGCTTATATGAATGTATACGTTACTGTGTATTGGTATTGTAAACCTTTCCAATTGAGAAATGGGATCTTCTGGTCTGAAACGGGAGGGCAAATCCATGTGAAATCATCTGGTGAGGTGTTGGTTGAGGCTTCATTTGGATGTTGAGTTCATAAGGCAGCCAGGGTTGAGCTCTTGGTGGGCACAGTCTCGAGCTAAACCCAAAGCGGCCTAGCCCCGGACCCTGTCTTGGCCTTTGGGCGGCCAACCATTCGAGCTCCAAGTGCCCGGCCAGGTTGCCGCCGTGTGCCTTCTGTTCCTCTGTGGTCAGGTCGCCATTCACTTCCATTCTCAGCCTCCACCAAATCTGCAATTCCGCAGCCTCTGCGCTGGGCAACTTTCACAAAAAAACTTCCCAACCACGACCGACAACCCGACTCGGCCCTCTTTAATCACCTCCTTCCTCGAGCCCATCGCCGACTTTTTCCCTCCTGCCTTTGAGCACCCTCCCGACCCAAAGCACCTCCGAATCCTCCATCTCGCCACGGCAGGCCCCTCCTTGTTTCCGTTTCTCGGTCGATACCTTCTTCCAGCTTCGCAGCTGCGTTTTCGATTTATTTATCTCTCGAGCTTCCAGCGGCAGTCACGCCTCGATTCTCGAGCACACCTGCTGGTCGCCGTCATCCACTCCCGACTAAAACGAAGCAAACAACCACTTCCCAAAAATCCGAATCGCGTCGCAGCCTCGATCCTCCTCCGCCTCCTCCCACCTTCCTTCCTTCTCGACGGGTTCACCACCCTCTTTCCTTCATTAAACCTCGACATTAGTCGCGATACCCCAGAAGTTCTACGGGATGGCAGCTGTAAGTCGGACTTCAAGTTTTGTTCTATTGTTCTTCTTGCCCCGCCGTCACGACACACACCACCCAATTCCATGCTTTCTGCGTCCATCTGGCCCAGATAGTCCTCTGCCGCCATGTTCTTTTGGAAGAATCCCCTCCCACCCTACGGCTACTACCCCCCGCCGGCGCAATCGTACTCTGTCGACGCGAGAAAGACAGAAAAGCTAACTGTAAGCCTCTAACTCTAGCAACCCCGTTCTACCTCCTACAACCCGGGCTACGTGCCTAACGGCGGCCCCCCGCAATCCGGTCCCGTCCCCGGCGCCGTCCCGCTTCTCCCTAACCAAGGTCGCGTGGTTCAGACTGGTCCGGTTCGCGTTCTTTGCATTGCCGACGTGCGAGGTACGATACCGAACGAGAGAGACGGATATTGCGCCGGCTGTGGCTGACGAATACCCCAGGCAACCTCCGGTCTTTGAACGAGCTCGCGAAGCAAGCCCGCGCCGACTACATTATTCACACTGGAGATTTTGGCTTCTACGACGAGACGTCTCTGGAGCGCATCGCTGAGAAGTGAGTTGGCTTGCGCTGGTTTGTTCGTCGGACGGCCCAACACTGACCAACATGTGCACAGGACCCTCAAGCATGTCGCCCAATACTCGCCCCTCATCTCCGAGTCGGTCAAGAAGGCCATCGCCCAGGGCGGCCCTGGTCCCGTAAAGTCACGCTTCCCCGCCAGCGACCTGCCCCTCTCTGAACTTCCCCTGCTTCTGCGCGGCGAACTGAAGCTCGACGTTCCCGTCTACACGGTGTGGGGTGCCTGCGAGGATGTCCGGGTGCTCGAGAAATTCCGCTCGAAGGAGTATAAGGTGCCGAACCTGTACATCATCGACGAGGCGCAGTCCATGCTGCTCGAGGTGGGTGGTGTGAAGCTCCGGCTTCTTGGTCTTGGTGGCGCCGTCGTCATGCACAAGCTGTTCGATAACGGTGAGGGCCGTACCACCATTGCCGGTGGCCAAGGTACCATGTGGACAACCTTGTTGCAGATGGGCGAGCTCGTCGACACCGCGAACCGCGTCTACGACCCGACCGAGACCCGCATCTTCATCACCCACGCCTCGCCTGCCCGTGAGGGTATCCTCAACCAGCTTTCGGTGACGCTCAAAGCGGATTTCTCGATTTCGGCCGGTCTCCATTTCCGCTACGGCAGCTCCTACAATGAGTTTAGCGTCAATCCGACCCTCGATCACTACCGCGGCAAGCTGGCCGCTTCCAAGGCTTCTTTCAACGACGTCTGGGAGACGGTCAAGGCCGAGGTCGAGCCCGCCATTCAGCAGGTCGAGGCTCAGCAGACCCTTCTTAAGAACGCGCTTGCAGTCGTCGAGAAGATGCCGTCCACGGCCGCTGGTGGCAATCCTTTTGGTGGTGCTGCTTCGGGTCAGTCCGCCGCGGCCCTGGGCCAGGTGGACGAGAGCGCTTTCAAGAACATGTGGAACTTCAACCTTGCAGACGCTGCTTTCGGCTGGCTTGTCCTGGAGATCCAGGATGGCAGAATCGGTACAGAGATGAGGGCTCAGGGATTCAACTTCTCGCACCGTGGAGCCAAGCAACAGCCCAGCACGCAACCCGCCCCCGCGTCTTCGGCCCCCAGCCAGGCGGCTCAGCCGGCGCCTTCTGCTCCGCCTGCTCAGCAAAGGTCTACTCCTGCCCCCGCGCAAGCGCCGACTCCTCGACAGGCCTCGGCTACTCCGGCATCTGCTCCTCCGACGAAGCCCGCGACTCCAGCGCCGGCACCGAGCGCCTCGCCTGCTCCTAAGGAAGAGAAGCCCGCGCCGGCTCCGGCAGCTAATGGCTCCGCCGCGCAGGAAACGAACGCCCCGCCGCCGTCCCGGACTCCGGCTGAGAGCATCATTGGCCTGTTCATCATGAACGCGCAAAGCGACGACCAGATCCGCGATCTGTTTGCCGAGGAGGACAAGGCCAAGATTGTCAAGATTGAGAAGTGGGGCCAGAACAAGGTGGCGCACTTCAAGACGACGGAGGAGCGTGATGCCGCGTTGGAGAGGATCGCCGACGAGTTCAAGAACCGCGCCCCCGGCCAGGAGGATCGGTCCAAGCCCCTTGTCAAGATCTTCTCGCCTCAGGGCCGGCAGTATTCGCGCACTGGCGGAGTGAACTGGGGTCCTGGACGTGGCGGTCGCGAGGGTGGTAACGCTCAGAGCGGCTACCGGAGTGCTGGCGGCGGAGGTGCTAGCGACTCCGAAGGCGCTGGGCGTCGGGGTGGCAGGGGTGGACGTGGAGGACGTGGTGGTGATCGCGGCGGTCGTGGACGGGGTCCTCGCGGCGGCGGTGGAAAGGGTGAGGGTGCTGGCCAGGGTGGTGGTTCGGAGGCGTAAGCCTGGTTGCGACTTGCCGACTGGTCTGGTTCATAGTGAGATGAGAAGTTGCAGCATGACTGCGCTCTGTCTTTCTTAGGCCGGAATGAAGCACCAGCGTCCCGGGCATGACGACGAATTTGCGATTGCACCGGTCGTTTGGCCACTTGAGAAATGTACGAACACCACACCAGCTGAGAATTGCAGGCATCCCCTTCATCCATCACGCCCCGTTTGCTTACAACCTGCGCAGACCAACCCACTCTGCCCACCTCCCCAGTTGCGAATCCAAGCTCTCCTCCACCACGACCTGAAACACCCAACCCAACGACACGTTAC